>NC_081291.1:206191253-206494283 GCF_030435805.1 Mustela lutreola
CCCTTAAAAATCCTGAGAGAGTGAGTTCATAGATTAGGATGTTACATTTTTCAAAAACATTGTAAACACCTCACCGCGTTGTTATAGAGCAACTCTAGGGGCTCCTACCACAGAGAAATTATCATAGATCAACACTTCAAATGCTGGTCACATATAGGTCTTGGTCAAAATCTCATGCAGCCTGGCAAATGGAGAAAAATAAAGGAAGAGTAATAGGTTTTCATGACTCTAAGGTCTGCAACATAAAGGTTCTGTTTTATTCTAAGATTATGTCCACTAATTTCTGATCTTAAGAGTCACTTTTCAGTAGAGTTTAGCAGCTAAAATCTGTTCTGACTAGTGAGTCGGCTCAAGCGCCTTACCAGTCGCTTAATATTTTGAATATAACCCAGGGAATGAATTATGCTTTTATCTATTAAAAGTTCTTTCTTCTATGAAGCAGTAGCAATATTAGAGTTTAGTTATTTTCTCTTGTTTTTACCTTAATACAGACTTAGACAAAAAACAACAGTGACAAGTCTTTCCTAGTCCTCTCTCTCTCTGTAGTATAAAAATAATTTTATCTACCCATGAAGTCCAAAAACCTGGGAGACACATGAAACTCCTTGTTTCACCGCTCTAGGACTCCTTCTTTACAAAAGTAGTGTGTTTATTGCCTAGCTTCCAAAATTTTATCACATTGTTCAATTTTCATGTTTGCATAGAGTGTCCTAGAAACTAAATGGAAACAAAAGGTTTCAAACTCAATTTCTTTGCAAAATCCTAGATGCCTAGAATTTGACATAGGAGTCATGCCATAGAACATAATGAAAATAAGCACAGCTACTAAAAATAAAACTCTAGCTATAGCTTTACACTTTATGCACCTTCTATGCACACTACTTTATACAGATTATCAAAAATTACAGGTAGTGAGATTATGTTGACACATATGCTAATTTCTGCCTTCACATATTTAAAAGCATAGCTGTACTGCTATATTTAAGATAAAATATATTTCCTTATCAGGGAGTAGATTATCAGAGAATCATAAAATCTTAAAGTCATCAAGCCTAACCATGTTAAGTGTGGCCACACTTAACCATGTTAAGTGTTTGCTGGTATTTACTTTTCCATCCATCTTATTTCTGCACACGTAATACAAAAATACCCACCCCCTCACATGGCTTCCTGTTGCTGCTATGGTGAGCAGACAGGGTTCTAAAACTCTACCTGAAATGGAAGCTGAGTCCTCATCTATCAGCAATATTTTTATCTACAGTGTTTCTTTGGCATGACACAGACTGCATTGTTCTTTCCCACAAATAGAGTAGCATTTTACATGTCTGGGATACTATCAAGTCCCTCATAAAGGTTAAAGTCTTTTAGAAAATCTTCCACCAAAGATTGCAAGTTCCTACCATAAAGTTGGTTTCTTTCCTGAATTCTAAGCTGCAGAATATGCTCTCTCAGAGTGGTTTAAACTGTTTTCCTTGCAAAATTCTGAACCACAGACTTGCTTATTCTTAGGCCATATATTTCTGAGAAGTGAGACTGGATCATCAGTCTGGCCTCATACATCACATTCTTGTTTGTTGGTTCCTTTCAACTCCTGACCAATGCACCTGCCTGTAACATACAAATCTTGTGCTAACTGCCAAAATGTGGGGGACTCTCACTTTCAGGGTACATCAAACCCTTTAGCTTTTTTGTTTTGCCTTGTTTCTGTTTATGTTATTATCTTGCCAGTTTTAATGAGCTATTATTGATGTGTAACATGGTGTAAGTTTAAAGTGTGCAACACATTGATTCGATATATTTATATAAACCCTTTGGTTTTTGTTTTGTTTTGCTTTGTTTTCTTTTGTTATTGATCTCCATTTTTCACTTACTAACCATTCTGGGATATCACTCATTTCGGGAAATAATGATACCTGGAGGGGAAAGTTATGCTATCTTTGTTTCTAAAGGCATGTCTTTAATAACAGAAGGCCTCCTTATTTGTTATTTGTTGACCTTATCCTCATTCTTTATCCCCTACATGAATATGTGGTATCAGTGGGGAAAAACGGTCTGTAGACCACAGACACATCTTCAGTGACTTGTTTTTTCTTTGCCCCATTTGTAGAAATGCTCTTCATTGGTAAATACAAGACTCTCAGTGTCTATATGATAAGTTAATTTTATGTATCAACTTAGTTAGGCTCTGGAGCCCAGTTGTTGTCAAAGACCAGTCTACATATTGTTGTGAAGGTAATTTTTATTTTTATTTACTTTTTTATGAAGGTAATTTTTAGATACAATTAATATTTAAATCAGTAGACATTGAGTAAAGCGTATTACCCTCCACAATGTGGTGGGTCTCATCTAATCCGTTGATGGCCTTAAGAGCAAAGACTGAGGTTTTCAGAAAAAGAAAGAAGTGTCCTCAAAATTGCAACACAGAAACTCTGCATGAGTTTCTAGTGAGGCAGGAGATTATATATATATATATATATATATATATAATTTCTGGGTGTATATATATATATATATATATAATTTCTGGGTCAAAGATTTATGTACTTTTTTAAATTTGTGAAGTAGTGCTCTCTCTCTATATATATATAATCTCCTGAATACAGAAACAGCCAACTTCATATATTGATAGAACCCTGACAAATAGTGTGTATATATTTTGATGTATGTGTGCATATATATATATTTTTTGTCTATTATATTTTATCTATTTTATATATATATATTTTATCTATTTCTATATACATATAGAAATAGATAAAAGATAGGTAGATAGAGCAAGCCTGCTATAATGGTAATAATGCAGACTTAAGCATATCATTTTTAAATTAGTTAAGCTAATTAGTATATATTCACAGTTCAGCATTAAATAATATAAGAAAGCATATACCAATCCAACACAATCCCTCCGCTTCCCAAGCTTCTCAGTCTTTTGGTTCTCTTTCCTAGGTGAGCTGTTGTGACCAGTTTTCTATAGAACTTTTCAAAGTTAGCCTTTGTATGTATAAACATGTATATGTTTTTATTTCCAAAAAGTAATATGTTATACAAAGTATTTTGCACCTTTCTTTTTATTGTTAATATTTCATGAAGATGCTTCCATATAAGTTCACATAAAATGATCTCATTTTTATTCACAATTTGTTGCCATAATTTTAACTATTGAAACTCATTAAGGATATTTCTAATTCACTGTTATGTCAAGCCACGCTAAAATTACAATATTCTAAAAAACTGTGTGTCTGTGTGTGTGTGTGAAAGCTATAGTTTATCTTTACAATATAATCCAGATATGGAATTTCTGGGTCAAAGATTTATGTACTTTTTTAAATTTGTGAAGTAGTGCTATGTTGATATTAATATGACAAACATTTTTATATGATTAATATATATATTAATATCAGAGTGGTATTTAAATACCACTCTGATATTTAAATAAAATTTATTACTATTTGGTGTCTGTGGTCCTATATAAGTGCAGGATACTTTTTTTATCCTTGTCAAGCAATTCATTTGTAAACTTGTGATTCCTGATATTGTCATAATTGCCACCTTGCTATTCATGGAGTAATTCACTGAAGAATCTTTAAACAAGTGCACTATTTGGGGATGGGCTACTAATATCACCGTATGAAGTTCCTGGAAGTAGGATTATAGCAATAACTGCATTGCCATAAAGCTCGGGGGGCATGGTTAGAGACTCACATAATGAGGCAATTTGTATCTACATCAAGGAAGGGAGAAAATCTTAATGAAAATATATTGAATTGTTAGATAAATCAAACCTCATATGAGATCTCAAAAAGTGATTGCAAGAAAAAACAGAGTTGCTTTTCCTAAGAATAGATTCATTTTGTGTTTTGATTTCTGTAAAGTCCTAAGAGGAGGAGACAGACAGGTGTTTGATGTGGGTTTTGTTTGAGTTCTAACCATTCTCCCTTGTCTCCTATTCGTCATCAAAGCTTTTGCCAATCCTTCTGTTTCTGAAAAGTTTCTTTTTATTGTGTCAGTTTCAAGAAAGAGAGAGAGATCACTGTACCTGTACTGATAATGACTACACTTCACGGCAATTTCATTTTATATGTTGTGCGCTCATCCAAGATGAAATGTTGGTAGTAGTTTCAGACACTTTAGCCAAGACATCAGAACTGCAGAGTGATCTAAGTGTAGGAGAATTGTGTCCCTTTGTGAATTTCTTCCTCAGTCTTTCCCTTCAATCCACCAACAGCCCAGTTCATTTCCTAAATAGCCCTCACATCTAACCATACCTTTTTCATTTCTGCTGTTTTCCATGGACAGCCTTGCCCTTGTCCTCTCTTTTTCTCCTCACTAATGAATCTCCCTAAGTCCATATTAGTCTCCCTCCTACTTAAAATCCTCTGGTGACACTCCTGTGCCCTGAGAATGAAGACTAAACTAAGGGCCTGTCCCAGGAGGAAGGAAGCTGGAACCCAACCCAGTCCCAGCATTGTCAGCCCTGGTTGCTCTCGGGAGTGCTGGGGTACTAATGCAAGATGGCCATATGGCTCTTGTTTAGGACAGTTCATTACTACCAGGAGTGTCTTTGACTGTGGGCGTTCCTTCCTCAGTGGTGGTTGTTTAAGCCATAGAAAGTTGCACCCAAGCTTGTTTGACATCTGTCCCCTCAAATGTCCATGCTACTGGGACCGGAGAGAGGTGTAGGATTTTTGGTCAAGCTCTGTGGCCTGGCCTAGTCCTGCTCTGTTGTGAGAATGTGCAGGATGCCCTTTTCTCCTTTCTCGGTGCACCATTCATGAGGAGGCTGCAGGCATTCTATACTAGAGAAGGCAGGCAGAGTGGGGAGGCTTTTGTTGAACTTGAACCAGAAAATAAGGTAACAATGGCCCTTAAAAAAAGACAAGAAAAGCATGGGACACCAGTATCTTGAGGTGTCCAAGTCCCACAGAACCAAGAGGGATTGGGTGTTGAAATCCAATGGTTCAAACAGTGCTGACACGACCAGTGATGGCTTCATTTGGATGCACCAATGAAGAAATTGCTCCATTCTCATGGTTGGAAATTGTTCCAAATGGGACCACATTGCTTGTGACCCCAAGGGCAAGATTACAGAGAAAATCTTCATGCAGCTTATATCCCAGGAGTCAGCTGAGAAGGCCCTAGCGAAGCACAAGGAAAGAATAGAGCATAGATACATTGAGGTGATCAAGAGCGGTTGGGAAGAAGTTAGTCATACACGGATCCTCCTCTGAAGTTCATGTCTGCACAGGGGCCGAAGTCTTATGACCACCCCGGCATAGCCAGGAAGTATGCTAGCATTGTCCAGCAAGCAGGCTGGAGAGGATGAGGTCTGGTCCTGATAGTGCAGGCTAAGGGGGCTACCAGAAGTACAGCAGCCTCAGCGATGGCTGTGGTTTCACCAACCATCTGTTTTGGAGAGACGTCAGTTACTGTAATCTCTCAGGTATGTATGACCACAGATATGGAGACAGAGAGATTACTGCCCAGAGTACCACTGGACACTGTGTCCACATGTGAGGGCTGCCATTCACAGCCACAGAGAACAGAATTTAATAACTTCTCTCCCTGAAATCCTAGAAGAGCCATATTGAGGTCGGCTCTGAGGGAAGAGTGAACAGCCAAGCTGATGCTGAGTTTGCCATTCACAAAGAAGCTATGGCATATATCCATATCCAAACACTGGACCAACATGCAACAGAGCTATACAGAACTTTTCCTGAACTCTACAACTGGGGCCAGCTTTGGGACATATTGCAGCCAGATGATGCAAGGCATGGTGGTGTCAGCCCAGTCCACTCCCAGTGGCCACCAAAGCCAGTCTGTGAGTGGCTATTACAAGTCTGGCTCTGGAGGCATAAATAGCAGGAGTGGAGATGACAAGTTTTGTAGGAGCATTTGAGTTATTGCAACCAAATTTTCACAGGCAGCCTAGAAGAAGTGAAAAGCAATTATGACTCTGGAGGAAGCTGTGGGACCTGTTTTTGCACCACAAATTGTGAAATCTGGACTAAAAGATTGCCTCTTCAGTATTTTCTCATGCAAACTTTCTTCTAGCATGTGATAATGAGTTAACTAAAACTCCTTTCAGCTTTTCTCAATTAACATTTTGGTGGTGTACTTCAGAGTGCTGTTATCTGAGATAAACTAGTTTAAGCACTTTAAATGGGTATTTATACCATATCACTGTGAACACCTTGGAGAGGTGTGCTTTTTTGGAAAACTCAAGGTGTTAGATCTCTAATTCAAAGAAGAACATTTCTCATTTTTGTTTATTCTAGTTTATTTTCATTTATAATCTTTTAAGCTAGATTTAAGCTTTTAAAAGTGACTTACTTTTGAAAATTGAGATACATGGCTAATACTGTAGGAACTGGTTGGTGATGCCTTGACTTAAACTGACTTTGTACTATGATTTCCTTTTGGGTGTATTTTGCTAAGTGAAATTTCTTATATTTTTTCATTAACTGATTTTTTTTTCTTAAAATGATTTTTTTTCACATACACAGAAAACTAAACCAAATAATAAAATAAAGCCTAAATTAAACTCTTAAATATGACCTTCAAAACTAGATAATTTAGCCACTGGCCAACTCCTGAGCCTCATATAGAAATTCTCTCTGTCATTTCATTCCTAAATCTCAGGGCTTTTCTTAGCCCCTCCTCTTACTTTAAACTCAATATTACTTTAAATTCAAATGAGTAATAAGGTTGTTGGCACAAAGGGCCAAGTAAAGACTTCCAATTTTTTTTTCCATAAAAGAAATGACAAAACTCACAAAGATGTTCAAGAATGAACTTTTTCAAAACCCTGGGAATTAACAAGATACTTTTAATAATCCAAGGAGTGTTTCTTCAGGAAAAGTTACTGAATCTTGGTAAGAACAGCAAGTATTATAGTGATTTAACTTGCTCTAGTCTCATCCCATCTCCAGTTCTGAAATAGTCTTGAAAATCAAAGGCCCAGAAACATGGTGAAAACCTGCAGCCTAGTAGCCACTTGAGAAGGCAGCATGGGATCAGATCTCCTTCAATGTTTCACCACAGAAAATGATTATTTAACAATCCAGTCATTCTCTGGAAGAACCCCCTCGCAAGTCTATCTTTACCTAACATGACTCTGAGCTCCCTGTGTGAATAGGTTTTGTCCCAGTGCATTTGTTTTTGAGTTGTTAATCTTTTCTTTTCTTCTGCCTCATTTAAGATACACAATTGCATAAAGAAATGATTGTAAATCTATATTGGTGAGCACACAATGCATAATAATGGGATTTGTATGACAATAGCAGTACGAAGGAAAGGAGAGGGAAATGAGTAATGTAAGAGTAAAGTTTTTGTCTATAATTGAAATTAAGTTGGTATTAATCCTAATTAGATTGTTATAAATTAAGATATTAACTGGACTCCCCAAAGCAATGACTAAGAAAGTAACTAAACAAATGAATATATAAAAACACTACAAAATGCTAAATAACCCAAACGAAAATGGGCAATTTCAATAGATTTCTCTAAAAAATATACAAATGGCCAATAAAGACATGAAAGGATATTCAGCATCACTAAACATTAAAGAATGCGAATCTAAATGACAATGAGTTCATACCTCACACTTTCTAGGATGACCATTATAAAAAAGGCCACTGATCACAAGTATTGGAGAGACTATGGAGAAAAATGGAACCATCATACATTGCTAGTGAAAATATAAAATGGTAGCTCCACATTTCAGTAATTCCTTAAAAAATTATGTATAGGGTTATCATGCAATCTAATAATCCCAATTATATGCCCCAAAGAATAAAAAAACACATGTTCACACACACAAAAATTGTACACAGGGATGCCTGGATGGCTCAGTTGGCTAAACGTCTGACTTTGGCTCAGGTCATGATCCCAGGCTCAGGTCAGGCTCACTGCTAAGCCAGGAGTCTGCTTCTCCCTCTTCCTCCCTCCCCCACCCCCAGCTGGTGCTCTCTTGCTCTCTCTCTTTCTATCTCTCAAAATGAATAAATAAAATCTTAAAAAAATATTGTGCACAAATGTTCATAGCAGAATTACTTACAAGAGCCAAAAAGTAGAAATAAGCCAAATCTATCACCTGACATCAGCCTATAGATTAACAATCTGCAATTCACTTTCACCTATAATAAATATATTCTTTAAAATCATTTCACTTGGGGCACCTGGGTGTCTCAGTCGGTTGGGTAACTAAATTTTGATTTCCGTGTAGATCATGACGTCAGTGTTGTGGGATCAACCTCCGCATCAGGCTGAGCTTGCTCAGTGGAGTGTCAGCTTGGGATTCCGTCTCTCCCTTTCCCTCTGCCCCTCCACTGCCCATGTGCTCTCTCTCTTTAAAATAAATAAATGATTTTACTAGTTAATTAATTAAAATCATCCTTTGATCAAATAGAATTCAAACACATAATCACAGGCTTCTGAAATGGATACTCTTTTCAAGGAGAAAACAACAGACTTCAGGATCTGAGAGTTTTTAGTAAATAATGTTAATAGATGTAGAGTGAATATAATAAATGTAAAAACAGCAAAATTACATCTTTTACAGAGAATTTCTATTAAAAAAGATAGTGCTAAAACAATTTTTATAAAGTATAAATGTCTTATTCAATAGTTTTTAAAAAGTTTTCTAAATTTATTTGAGAGTGAGAAAGGTGGGGGGAAGAGCAGAGAGAGAGGGACAAGCAGACTCCTCACTGAAGGCAGAGTCTGAACCAGGGTTTTATCTCAGGACCCTGAGATCATGACTTAAGCAAAATCAAGAGTCAGATGCTTAATCAACTGAGCCACCCAGGCGCCTCTTACTTAATAATTTTTAATGAGCATTTGCTAAATGAAAACCTGAGCTATCTGTATTTTGAGAAAAAGCAAATTTAATACGTACATTGACATTATTTCATTAGCTGGAATCTTATCCATTCAAATAACAGAAAATCTTGATATAATCTGAAAAAATGATGCGCCAAGGACATAGTTTCTGAAAATTGATTGGGCAGAGAATTATCAAAGAAAGTAGAAATCTGAATCTTCCCACTGTCAAGTTATGAACCAGGTAAAACTGTCTGATCAAAAGTAAGGGGGAAAAAAAAAAGATATCGAGAAAAGAACCACAGCTTCTTTTTACCCTCACATGGCTTCCTTTCTTCTTTCTGAAAACTCTAGGAATATTCTGCATGTGCAAATTGGGCTTCAGGAAAAACAAAAGAACGTCAGACAGATAAAAGTAGTCAAGGTGCAAGAAATCTATCTGTTCCTGCAAGAGAGAAGATTCCTACTAGGGCTCCCAAGGGTTCCTAGGGCAAGTTTCTGAGCATAGAAGGGATGCTCAAAACCAGGTGATACTCATTAGGATTCACAGACCTGTACCCCTGGGGATAAAAATATATGTTTATAAAAAATTAAAAAAAATTCTAAAAAAAAAAAAACTATTGAAGTAAGCAAAGGGCATTCAAAACACAAATCATTCTTCTTCACTGATGAACTTCTGATGTTTTTGGAATCCAAAGACAAGTGCTTATCCCCACCCCCAAATCTGTGAAGGCTAGGGCAGACTCTCCTCAAGGGAATTGATGGGAAAAGATTCTGAATTCTGGGTATAAAGAGTGGGGGACTAAGGAACTGGGTTGTCAGACATCTAGGGTCATATTTTTTTTCTGCCTTTTTTGAAAAAACTTAAATGGACAAGTTCAAAGAACAATACAACCACAACACTAAGATGAAAAAAAATTTGACATCACCAAAAATAGGCTTTTCCAGTTTCATGTAGCATGCATTCACTTTTGTTATGATATGAAATTTTCTACTTTTTAGTCAGCTTTTTATAACTTTGTCAAAACTATGCAGAAGGAAAATAGGCTGCCTGGTTCTGTATGACATGTATCATGTGCTAAATGTTGGGAAATCCATAAATTCACAAAAACTATCATTTCTAGCAGTGACACCAAGGAGACTGCATATAGTAAAGAACAACAGTCCCCATCCTCATAAGGTTTGCAATCTAGTGGTGAACCTAGAATATGCAAAAAAAAAAAAAAAAAAGGCATTGACATCAACAACAAATCATGTTGATAGTATTTGTCCTTAATATGATGTGATGAGAAAGACATTTTATTCTGGGTTCTTCTCCAGAATCCATACCCTGGTTTAAAAACATTAGACAAATTCCAGCTGAAGAGCATTCTACAAAATACTGAGGAATGCTCCTTAAAACTGCCAAGGCTGTAAACAAGGAAAGTCTGAGCCACTGTCATAGACAAAAGGGACCTGAAGAGACTGGAAAACTAAATGTGAGGTGATGTCCTTGATAGACCCCCTAGGAGAGAAAAAGTACAAGTAAAAACTAAGGTCTGAATAAAGCATGGACTTTAGTTAATAATAATTGTCAACGTCAGTTCATTAGTCATAGCAAATGTACTATGCCTACAGTAAGATGTGACCTATAGGCAAGTCCAGGCATGGGGTATATGGGGACAGTGTACTATCCTCAAAACTCTTCTGTAAATCTAAAACCAGTCTGAAATAAAAAGTTTAGGGACGTCTGGGTGACTCAGTCAGTTAAGCTTCTGTTTTAGGCTCAGGTCATGTTCTGGGAGTCCCAGGATGTAGCCCCATATCTGGCTTCTTGCTCAGTGGGGAGTCTGCTTCTCCCTCTGCCCTTCACCCCTCTCATGCTTTCTCGAATAAATAAATAAAGTCTTTAAAAAATAAAGTAAAATAAAAAGTTTAAAAACATAAAGCAATAAAATACATAAAGCTTATAAGAAAAACTCAAACCCACAAATCTGTTTTAGCTTTTTATCTAGACTTGTGTTAATCAGGTATTATCTACTTGAAATTTATCTTTAAAATTGTCTCCATGAACCAAACCCTCATTCTGTGTGAAATCTAGTATCCTCCCAAGATTTCTCAACATTCCCGGGCAGCTTAAGTACATACAGTTATTTCTAGTTGCCAGAGTCCTTTTCTGATGAATTATTGATCTTATTTTGGCTTCTCTCCTGTGACCAATTTCTTCTCTCTTTTCTGCTAAAGAATTCACCTATTCCCTTATTCACAAATACCACTAAAACCTAAAAGTCATAGATGGACTTAGACCTCCTCCTACACTCCCCACCAGCTCAGCAGGTGCTGGAGGTCCAGGCTTGGATAAAAATAGATTGGTTTTTGTTTATTTGTCCAAATTGTTCAATAGAGCAGCCCCTGAAGTAAAGGCCTTTAGTTTTATATTCACACTGTTTGCATAGTACATGTAAGCAACACTGAAAATACACAAATGATCTCTTTTTGCTCTCTGGGTACAGAATTTCATGAAATTTCATGTCAGGAAATCAATATAGCACAGGCACCATACCAACAACTTTTCCCTAATATCCCACCACCACCAACAACAGCTTTCTATTAATCAGAGTCCTGGTCGGAGATGAATCTTCTCAGACAAGAGACTATTCAGAAGTTTGAGAACCAAAAATGGAGATAGCAATAGCCAGGGATCAGCAAAACAGGGAAGCTATTTCCTTGCCTTGAAGAGGCAAGGAAAGGGGGTGGCGGTATAAGATCCAGAGGCTCTCAAGTCTCAGGGATATTGGGGCTTTGCAGAATCTGTGCAGAAGAGGGAGGCAGGAAAAGAAATACCCTGCTCTCTCCTTTTATCATCCACTTCTCTGCAGGTTCTTCCCACTGACCGAGTCCAACTAGAAACGTAGAAAGAGGCTCTACGGGAACCATTCTTCTGCGGCACAGAGCAGGAAGAGAGGAGCAGAGGATGGAAAAGGACCAGCACACGGCCTCACTGTAACTCCCAAAAGCATTGGGATACATCAACCTTTATTAAAAATTGCTGGTCCCTCCTCTTAAGACTGTATCTCATATCCCCCCCAACCCATCCAATTCTTTTCCTCTTACATTATTATTTGGAAAACTTGAGCTTCCCCCTCTCTGCTTACATCTAGGCCTCCACTGCCTTCTATACCACCGAAGACAGATTATTGAGTGATTCTACAGTGGACCATCTCTTCAGGTTCTCTTCTTCTACGATTAAAAAAAAAAAAAAAAGTAGCTGTAACTTGGGAATTTCTAACTTACTTGATGCACTCTAGACTCAGAAGAAAAAGGAAAGACTAATAAAATAAAATAAAAACTCACTCCCCATCCATTGGAACATAAAAGTGACTGCTATAGATTTTAGCTTTAAATATTTTTTTCCATTATATTGTCTCATGGAGAAGACTGAGCAAAAACATGAGGAGGTAGATATCTGTGCAAATGTACTCTAACACTAACAACATTGGCATTTTCTAATTAAAAAACAAATTAATGAAAACATTAGCATCAGATGTACAGCATTGCTGTTGAATTAAATGAGCAAAGGAATCTGCTCTCCCATCAAATGGAACTTACTACTTGGTATCCCTATTTCAATGGAAAAGGTTCTAAAGAACCATAGTACATCATATGCTACCATGTGATTACTGGCTCCCTCTTTTTTTTTTTTTTTTTTTAAAGATTTTATTTATTTATTTGACAGACAGAGACCACAAATAGGCAGAGAGGCAGGCAGAAAGAGAAGCAGGCTCCCCGCTGAGCAGAGAGCCTGGTGTGGGGCTTGATCCCAGAACCCTAGGATCATGACCTGAGGTAAGGACAGAGGCTTTAACCCACTAAGCCACCCAGGCACCCCTAATGAGAGTATTAGTTTGGGCAATAGTAACTGCTGAACAAAAAGAAGTTTATTTCCCATTTGCCTGATAGCCATTGGGCCATGGATGCATCCCTTCATAAGGAAACACAGGGACCCAGATTCCTTCCATTTTATGGCTCTGTTATCCCCTAGTACCTCCCTGTTATCTGCATCTGGGCAATAGAGGAAAAAAAAATCAATATTTTATGGTTGGAACCATACCTTCTTCCAAGAAACATGGACCCAAAAATGACATACATTCTTACCATGCCCATTCCATTGGCCAGAACTCAGCATATGGCCACATTTAGAGACCAGAAAATGTAGGCTGGCTGTGTGCCCAAGAAGAGGAAATTGATTTTCAGTGAATAGTTCTACCCCACAGCACGAGGGTCATGACAATGAATTTTTAAACCTTCAACAATGTCTAAATAATCATTTCAACTTTTGATATTTAAAGTTAATATTGCTATGAAGTTTAATGTCACATGATAAAGTAAGCTTTTATTTATATATGTTGATTTAAAATGTTCATATTTAATTGGTATAGATTCAGCACAAATAAAGTAGCTTTACTTTAAACTTTAGGAAAACAACTGGGACAAAATGTCCTACCATGTGTTGTTTTCTCATTTGGGTTCATCCCAAGGAAGGTGAGCTATGAAATGATATCTACAATTACAATAACAGAACAAAATATTAAAGAACATACTAGATAAAATCATCAATTATCTTAGTGCTTCTTAAAAATAGAATAAAATTGGGGCACCTGGGTGGCTCAGTGGGTTAAGCCGCTGCCTTCAGCTCAGGTCATGATCTCAGGGTCCTGGGATTGAGCCCCGCATAGGACTCTCTGCTCAGCAGGGAGCCTGCTTCCCTCTCTCTCTGCCTGCCTTTCTGCCTACTTATGATCTCTGTCTGTCAAATAAATAAATAAAATCTTTAAAAATAAAAAAAAATAGAATAAAATTTTTCTTACCAATAATGAAACACCTTCAATCACTTAATTGGGAATAATCAAATTTCTTTGCTAAGGGAAAGGAAAGAGTGAAAGAGCCAGGCATTCTGAGGTTCAGGCTTAGTAACTAATTCCTTTTTTTATGCTTGCCCTACTTCTTGTTTAAGTACGAATCATCAGTAAACCAACACAAAAATCAGCTAAGTTTTGTTTGTCTGTTTATTTGTAACAGAATCAACTTCTATATTGCTTTTCTGGGTTAGGCATTGTACGACTCAGGGATCAAAGATGTCTTACTAAGGACGATAACCAAGGGGCACCCGTTGGTTAGGTGTTGAACTTCAACTCAGGTCATGATCTCAGGGTCCTGAGATCTAGTCCCCTGTCATTGGCATCCCTGCTCAGTGGGGAGTCTGCGTGTTCCTCTTTCCCTCCCTGTCCCCTGCCCTGCGCTTCCTTTCCCCCATCTTCCCCTCCCCCTCCCCTTCCCCTGTTCATGCTCTCTCTCTCTCTCTCAAAGAAATACATAAAATCTTTTTTTTTTTTAAAGATGATAACCAAAAGTTTATAGTCTAGAGTTGCTAATAAACTTTTATTATGTGGTTATTCAATCCACAAAACTCTCCTATAGAATAGGTGTAATTACCTCCATTTTATAGTAAGAGCATTGAGACTTAGAGAGACACTGAACAACTTGTCCCAAGGTCTTATGGTTGAGTTGGAACCCAAACCCAAGTCCCTGGTTCCTTCCTCTACTATGACTACAATTGCATTCTATTTGAAATGGGCAGTTCCTGAAAATTCAGTATGGTCAGTAAGACTGTTTTCTAACTGTTTTTGTTTACCTGGACTAATTTTAAATTTATATTTTCTACTGTAATATTAAAAACATGTACTCATTGTATATGTCGTCTTACTTCCAATTTCTAATAGTTGTATTGTATGTTCTCCTAGCAGGGGAAGCATATTTTTTTTTCCTTTGGCGTTTTCTGACCTTTTACTAATGAGTAAACAGTGCCACCTTCTGTCTGTGTTCTCATAAGCAGTTGGAAATAAAGTCTTGAAAGACTAGGCTAACATAGATGGGTGACAGGAAGCAAGCAATCTGGAGAGTTTATCATCTTGGCAATGTGTACCACATCTTTGAACACTTGCAAAGAGGCTAATTGCTTGAAAGGCCTCTCGGGGCAGATTCCTGTGGGGGAAAAAAAAAGTAATGTGTGATTAATTATCTGAAACCTTCGGATATGGAGGGAAGAGGGAAGAGGCAGGAAGGAAACACAGTGACAGAAAGAGGTGGCAAGTATTTATAAAGATTCAGGGTTAACCTAGTTGAAGGAGGAAAGTAAGCAATTCTCTTATTTGCTCTATCATTAGTTTATTCACTCCTTCAATAACCATCTTTAGAGAAACACGCCTGTTTGTCAAAAAAGAAAAAAGAAAAGGGTAGAGATGAAATAATGTATTAAGCCCTTAAGATTGAATACCAGAAAAATTAATTTTTCCCTGTGCATATGAAGCATGATTGTCAAAACTGGGGCACGTGTGACAATCTTCTAGGGTTGAACAGTCAGCCAGGAGAAAATGGTTGTTTTATTTTTAATTTTTTGTTTCATGTTTGCAAATCTATGCTATTTTGGAAAATGTATTTTTAGCCTCACTGCATTTTCTAGCCATCTCACAAAAGAAAAAAAAATCAGTTAAGTTTTTATCAAGACTTGTACGTGTTCATTTAAATATTTCTATCTCACAATGTTTATCTTTCATGAATCTAGACTCACATTAATCTTTATGAGTAGTAGCCGCTTTCAGAAATTTTATGATGCTAATCATATTAACTGCCCACAATGTAGCTGTTCCTCTAAGGAATTTGAAGAGAGGCTTCCAAGAGAAGTAAGTACAATTACTGACGTTCTAGGGGTGCCTGGGTGGCTCAGTGGGTTAAAGCCTCTGCCTTCGGCTCGGGTCATGATCCGAGGGTCCTGGGAATGAGCCCCGCATCGGGCTCTCTGCTCAGGAGGGAACCTGCTTCCTCCTCTCTCTCTCTCTGCCTGCTTCTCTGCCTACTTGAGACCTCTGTCTGTCAAATAAATAAATAAAATTCTTAAAAAAAAAAAAATTACTGACGTTCTCATAGTCAGGAAACTCCAGACCATGGCAAGTCAAGAGCATGAATGAAAGACAGCTTGAACCTACATGTGAAAAGTAAGGCTTTTGGGAGGATGATACTCTTTATATCACTTAGCATATTCAGAGGCAAAGCAGGGACAAGGGCCATGTGTAGGTAAAATAAATGCATAATTGGAAATATTTCCACATTGCACTAAGGAAAAACAGTTGCTTGATTGTGGGCAGATAACCAAAATCTACCTCTTCATGTTCACCTGCTTTTTTCAGCCCTTTACCAAAATGAGGTCATCTCATGATAACCTTTCCATACATGATTCAAGTTTTATCTCCCGTGAACTCACCTCTGTTCATGGCCCTGGCCTGTCCCAGCCACTCGGCGGGACTTTATCCAAATGGCAGTTTATTCGACCACCTGTGGCATTCTCCCTGACAACTGTTTATCCTCATATCCAATTAGTTTTATGTGTATAGATTAGATTATTATTGCATATATATATATAGCATATATTTTTTATTGGTAAGTCACTTATAGGTGCATTAATTTGCTAAGGCTGCCATTACAAAATACCATTAATATTTACATTTATATACTAGAATCATCTTAAGATAAAAGCCCCATGGCCAGAGAAACTGGCAGTAGTGTTTGCACAGCTTCAGTCTTTGCTAACCCTTGAGAGTTAACTTCCCTGGTGTACTTAACTTGTCATTGTCCTGAGGTCAACAGAATGAAAATGAACATTTTCCACAATTCTTCTTATATCTTCTCCTCTCTCTCTCTCAGTCTCTTGCTCTTTCTTTTCTCTTTCCCCTTTGGTCCAACTCTTTCTCTTTTTTAAATGAGTTGCTGGTATATTTTCTCCGAAATATTCTAATTAACTAACCTCATTTCCTTTCTAATTAACCTTAATGACTTTCCCACTTCCTATAAAATATACTCATCCTTGAATATGCACAGCCCATTCAAATGTGGACTCTTATGGATTTTAAGCTTCTCCAGTATTCTTCCTCACTGAAATATGAGAAAAGTGCAAGATAATATTATAAAAATTAAAGTGTTACCATCACCTAATAAGAGATAGTTGAATAGACAAGTATGTTGAAAAAGGTAAGTGACATAGTGGATTATAAGCATGCGAAATCCAGAGTTGGTTATTGATTTATTAGTGAACACAATTTTTCTTAAAAAGATTATTTTTTCAGTAATGTTCACACCTGACGTGGGGCTTGAGTTCACAACCCTGAGATCAAAAATCGAATGTCCACCAACTGAGCCAGATGGACACTCTGACATAGTTTTGAAAAACTCTTATATACCTTTAAATTTTTCTTTGTTACCTCACTTTGACTATGTATTTGGGGACAAAGTTCCCTCATCTTTAGTCTGCCTTGGACTCTTTCTCAGGGTACCAACCAGTGATGCATCACAATTCACTCTATTCATAATTTTCTAAGTAAAATGATAATAGTTCTACTTACTGATGGCTTGCATGTACTAAAAACTGATAATACATACATATAATCCTATTTACAGCCCAAGAAATTTCTTTATGAATGAAGAAACAGATAATTCAGTTTATCATAGTCCAGGCAGAGAGGTCAGGCTGCCTCCCCAGTGTCCTGCAAAGCAGAGACATAGTTGAGATTCAAGGCCAGGTATGTTAGCCTGACTTTAATGTTCCTTCCTGTGCATTAAAATGTCTTGAAGAAAATGTATTAATTCTCCTCTTCAGTAACCTTTTCCTTTAAATTAGTCTTCTTTTTAAATAAACATAAATAATCTAGGAGCACTTGCAATCCCACCACAGAAATCAGTAGTTGATATTATTTATTAATCCTTGCACTAAAAATGAAAAAAAAATGAGAATTTTTTTTTAATTATATGGTCTCGATACAAATGGTAGTAAAAGAAGCCCAGTAGCTCACACACAACATAATAATGCCCAGGTTTAACATTTTCCCTGTTTTATTTTGTGATTTGTCATAAATTACTTACACACAATTAGTTTGATACATATAAATTACTGTGTTTTTATAAGAAAGTCACTTATGCATGTATTAATTTGCTAGGATGGCCATCATAAAATGCACAAACTCAGTGACTTATACAACACAAATTTATTTTCTCACAGTTCTGGAAAATCCAAGTGCCAGCAATGTTGGTCTCTCCTGGGGTCCTTCCTTGGCTTGTGAATGCCACCCCCCACCCATGCTTCCTTTTTCCCCTCATGCTTGCCCTGCACACATGCTTCTGATATCTCTTTGTGTGTCCCAATCTCTTCTTGTAAGGACACCAGGCAGACTGGATTAGGGCTTACTCCTAGGACCTCATTTAACCTTAATTATCTTTTTAGAGGCCCTGTTCCCAAATACAGTCACATCTTGAGGTACTGTGAGTTAGGGCTTCAACATATAAATTTGGGGTTGGTGGGTGCCTGGGTGGGTTAGTTGGTTAAGTGACTGCCTTTGATCAGGTCATGATCCTGGAGTCCAAGGATCAAGTCCCACATCGGGCCCCTAGCTCCATGGGGAGTCTGCTTCTCCCTCTGACTTTCTCCCCTCTCATGCTCAATCTCTCTCTCTCTAATAAATAAATAAAACCTTAAAAAATTATAAATTTGGAGTGGGGGAGGACACAGTTCAGCCCATAACAGTTTGCATAATCAGAAAATTATAACATAGAGTATTAAATTTCAACTTGGAAGATGATGGCACGGGTTTTGAAGCAGTTCAAAGAAGGAGGTAAAACCTGATTTGTTAGTCAAGTTTGCAGTAGACAAACAAAAGAGATGTGATTGTTTCATGTTGGAATATTTCAAATACGTGAGTAACATAGATGGAATATGAGAAACACTGTTACTACGGCAATGAATAAAGTTGTACTGAAGCCAGGAAGGCTGGAACTTAGGATGGCAGGAGTTTTGGTCAAGGAGAAATGACTGCTGGATTTAGCAAAAGACATCAGGGGAATCTGGTAAATTAAAGATACAACCCAAATGATAAAGAGAGTACTTGTCAGAGCTAAGAATAATGACTCCAAAAGAAAGTGGGCTGAAACCAAATAAAGGAATTTGAATAAGAGTAGCAGGAACTATGAAATCTAGTGAGGAGACCTCACCATAAGCACTAGAGAATCTTCAAGAATTTGATGTTCAGCAGGGAGTGGGAAGGGGTAGCAGAGAAAGCCTTCCAGGAAAGAGTTGCTGATGTTTATAGTGTAAAACCTTCAGGGGATGTGGACACCAAAAGCACCTTTCTTGTCTAGAATTAAATCACTGACACTACACCTTCTAGCCCTTGAGTTTCTCCCCACCTCCGCAGTCTCTTTTTCCTTGGAGCTGATTTTCTACATTTAGAAAAAGGAAGACCATGCATTTGGGGTCTTTCTCAGATTTAATTGTTCCAATTTAGAGATTTTCAGTCAGTGGGACTTACGAGCTTGGAGGTGGAAGTAGGGAGAACCTCAAATGATATGAAGAAAGCCTCCAATCTGTTTTCACACCAAGCATCAGTTATAGAATTCATTATTTATCTCAAGATTAAAAAAAAAAAAGAATTTATTGTTTAGAAACAGAGTCATGGCCCTTTAATAGCAACGGTGTTTCTTTAAATAAAATATTCAAAAATTCATGAAAAGTTCTCAAGTGTAGAAAGAACATAACACTTCTTCAACAGTCTTAGATTTAAATGTATGCATACAATTTAAGTAGACTACAAGGGAGAACTGGTATGGTATCTGAAACATTGTGAAGAAATCTTTAAAGAGCAAAATATTTGAGGGAATTTTTGGCTCAAAATTTTGAAATTAAAAATGATGTAGTGTGTTTTAAAATCTTACAGTTCACTTATAAAGATGTTGCTAGAGAAAAACTAGCATGATGGTGCAGACATATTACGAACAGAAAAGACATTTTCTTATTTGGGGGGAAAGAATTAATGTAGGGTATACCTCATATTTGGTGGGCTTTTTGCCTTTATTCAAGAGAAAAAGTGGCAAATACAGAAGAGGTTTCCCTTACTGAAGAGGAAAATTACCCAGAGCAGGCCCAGGCCAGGAGGCCCCAGAAGATGGAAAATTACTAACAATAAGCTAGAGATAACCAGAAGCCCTACTGGGAGTAAGAGATAACCAGCCCCTTCTGCTTCTGTAAACAGGCTTCGCGCCACAGGCTCCCTGCATACTATTTCCGCCCAAGGCAGCCCCTGCTCCCCCAGTTTAAATCCATCTACCAGCGGTCGGCATAACCCTTGGAGCCCGACTTCCCTCGGTCCCCTATAAAAACCCTATAGCCCCATTGCCCGGGGCCCAGAACTTTAAGCACAAGCTCATCTGGGTCCACCGGCGTAAAACTAATCCAAGTTCTCCTGCTTCTCAGAGTGTCACTTGGTTTCTCACAGGGTCTGATTATTTTCTGCAACACACTGAGAAAGGAAACCACACATTTTTTTTTTTTTTTTTTTACAATTTTAAATGGGACAAATCCCATTTGGAAGTCAGGAATGCATCTGGTATTAGCAAAGAGCAATTAAAATAGGAAGACAAATTCAAAAATAATGGCACATAAAGATGGACACCATGTTGCAAGATTCAAAGCAATGGGAATAATAAAAATTAGGGCTAAGAGTTGTGTCAGATTCGCAGGGATTTGAATAGTCTTTTACAACTATAAAAGACTGTTTTAAAGCTTTATGCCATAGAATCCAAGAAACAGTTTGTTAACTCAGTGGCTTGATTGCACGGAGTTACAGTCTTAGAATATAACCCTCATGGCAGTAGCAGATGAAAGCGATGCTGGCAACCAGAAACTATGTCATAGCACATGAAGAGTTTATGAGCACCTAAACAGAAAATCAGATAGAGCCAACGAGTGGAGGAGACGGATATACTTGACCACTAGAGTAGTGACATGGTTATGAATGATTCTCCAAGATGTGGGCCAAGAACTGTTGGAGACAACTTTGAGATTTCTAGCAGAGATGGTGAAGTCCATGATAAGGCTGTTAATTTAGGAAAGCAAGAAACACAAAATAAAGGACAAGTCATATCACAGGATTGAGGGAGGGAGAGAAAAAATGTAAGTAAGAGGAAGAATTGGCATATAGTGTCTAAATTCTAGTTCAAATCCCAATGGAAAAGTCTGAGACACAGACAGAAAATGAATATACACAGTATTTACCATTTCTTTTTACACTGCTTACGGACTTGGGCTCAGCACTTTGTATGCATTTTTGTCTGATCTTGTTGGCTTGTCCAATAACTTTCTCATCTTTATACCTGGCTCTTGTTCCTCATCTCCAGGGAATAAAGAAATAAACACAAAAATATATACACATTTTTAGGTGGGAAACTGTCAACTTAATTCAATGAGTTAATTTTCGCTTTTATTTTTCCATTGAAAAGATACACTTTTATAAATGGAATAGATTTCAGTATTTATATGTAGTTATGTATTTATCCTGATATGTTTAAACTAGAAAAGGGAAAACATAGGAAGAAGAAAATTGAAAGGATCTAGGATGTTAGCATCCTGTTGAAATAAAAATAAAATTTGTAATTTCTTCTCCTACCTATCAGAACATCCTTATGCTGCAGGCAGTGGGCACCCAGAGAGCTTTATTATTTGATTGTAATTTTAGAAGAAAAAAGTATATGGATGACTTTAGCTTGGGATAGTCACGTAGATGAGATCGTTAAAAAGACATTTGATTACGTGCAACCTATAAAAATGTTCACTCCCCTAACATGCTTTTTGTGTAAATACATCCCTCTCCCTGTGGGGACTGCCTAAAATTAAACAATGGTTCTTTGAAAACAGGGAGGACTTTAGTACCCAGGCGAAATCCCCTCAAAGTGTGCCCTGGGCTTTTCCTGGGGCTGTTGGAAGTGGCCTTCCACAAGGAAGACCTATAAAACCCAGTGGAAAGTGTCCATTGAAATCTGAGGAGATGATTAACTCATTTAAAATATCTCTGAAGGAACTTTCCAGAATCTTGAAAGAGGAAAGCACCTAGTTTATGTAGTTTTTATTACCTTCAAGGATCCATGATATCCTTTCTGTGGAACAGAGTCAGGAGGGGTCATTTGAGCAGCAGGACTATTTGGCCAGACAGAGCAGTCTCCCCCAGAAGATTACTTTTCCCTCTTGACAGAGTTCTTTATCTAAAGTCGAGGAGTCATTTTTAAAATTCCCATGGGGATGTTCTTCTCACACACTGAGAAGAGACATTAGTTAGAGTCACAGAAACTGATTTTATACTGTTTATGTGGAGTCAAGTATGTTCAGAATTATACATTTGATACCCTGTGGAGTGGGACTTGATGAAGCTTCTGGGGTCTTCGCTTTCTATTTGCAACAATATTTTGAGCATAGGAAAGACAAAATAGGATGATTCATCCTGTCCTGTCAGAATTTATTCAATAGTCCCTAAAGCTGATTAACTCACCGCAAACCCTATTGGAGAAGGAACTGGACTTGCCTGCTTCAAAGGGGTAATCACAGAAAAATGACAGACAGCTTGAATAAACAAGTTTTGTGAGACAGTAGAAATGATTGCATCTTTTCTGTCTAAAGACAACACTGGTGAATTTGTTGGTCTTGGTATGAAAGAGATGATTTTTCTTTTATCTTTATTCCAGTCAGTAACTATCCCATCAACCAAAAAGCACAGGGCTTTTGCTACAAACTTTGGTGACACTTTGACCTTCAGCTTCTCCTACTGAGATGCACAACAAATTTTGTTTAGAAAATTGACTTTTTCATGATGAAAACCTGTGAAAAGAAAGTGAGGAAAATATTGTTTTTCTCACCTGAGGAACACCAGAATAACATTTGAGGCCTTTGACTTATTTGTGAAGCTCATTATTCTGCTTGATGATGTCTACGAGGCTAAAAATTATGACCAAATGGTTTTAATTTACAAAAAGAATAACATCCCTTTCTCTTTGAAGTGATATTGTTCCGTATGAATTTTAAAATAGTATGCAGTGTAGTTTCTAAATTTATTATTCCTTACTTTTTCCTGGATTGAAAAATCTCCTATACATTACTGAAATGTATAATACATATCTTTAGTAATTAAAGGGTTTTGAAATACATCATAGTAGAAGCAATTTCTGCACATATAGAAAGTGTCAACATCTGTAAAGTTTAAAAAGATATATAACCCAAGCTTTTATACAAAACATTTTTTTGACATTTAGATTTTCTAAAGTAACTTGAACAGATTAGACTGCAGGTTTTATGTATGAAAAATTGAAAAACTCTGTTTACAATTGAAGCTAAAGACTAGAGAATAAAAACTGTAAAATAAATGGCTCTGAGTTACAATAAATGTGTGACTTTAGAATTTCAACTCAACTGGACAAGGAACATTATTGGATAAATCAAAATCATATTAAAATATTTAGTTGGGGGGGTTGTCTGGGTGGCTCAGGGGGATAAAGCCTCTGCCTTCAGCTCAGGTCATGATCCCAGGGTGCTGGGATGGAGCCCCTCATCAGGCTCTCTGCTCAGTGGGGAGTCTGCTTCCCCCACTCTTCCTCTCTGCCTGACTCTCTGACTACTTTTGATCTTTGTCTGTCAAATAAATAAATAAAATCTTTTCAGTTGTTTTACTTCATCATGTTCTAGGTACGTTTCATACTTTTTAAAAACAATTAAACTTTTTTTCTTTTTTAACCCTTGAGCCCCATTAAGCTATTATCCCATTTCCTGTAATGAGTCAGGTGGTTTTTTTTTTTTAATTTTTAAATTTTTTTATAAACATATAATGTGTTATTAGCCCCAGGGGTACAGGTCTGTGAATCTCCAGGTTTACACACTTCACAGCAATGAGTCAGGGTCTGAACAGAATTTTTCATAGGTTGCTATATCTTCCAGATTTTGCAATCACTCCTTAACTTAATGAAAACTGATTTCTACTGCTTCCTTACTAACAAAAATGCTTTTGTAAAGATTTTAATGTCCTCCATGATGTTCATTCCACTGGGTTTTTTTCAGGCCTCATCTGCCTTGATCTGGAGCAGCATTTCCTAGTACTTCAAGGGATTCTGAAGTGGACTAATGCTTGAGAATCATCCTTAGGTCATCTATATATCAAGTCTACTATTTCGATAAAGATAGGGTCATTGCCTCCACAAGTGGGCAGAGTGAGAGACTGGAGCATGAAGATTGTACACTAGAACCTTGCTTCTTACATGTACAAGGTATCAGAAAACCAAGTATTTGCAAATTGTCTGTGCAGGAGGTATTACTTAGTTATGTAGCTAAGTCAAAGTTCTGAATTTCCACTATTCCCTCTGGCAATTCACACTCTCTTACAAATGTGAATGTTTGGTGTGAGTAGGTTGGGAAGGGTTGAGTTAGTAGAAGGATGAAGTATGGAAACCATATGGTTATGGTTTTCCTAAAAATATCTTTATTAATTTATAGGCTATTACCTTCAGATTTTCATAATCTAATCTAGTATTCCCAATCCCATAGATCTAATAATCCAGATCAACTGTTTATTACTCCATGAATTCCAATTCTACATTGAGATGAGGAAAGAGTTTCAAAGAAGGAACATAAAGATCTGCACACATAACTATCCCAAATCTCATTTTCTCACTGTCCTCTTTTCTAAGTTATTTTAAATGTTATTTATTTAACATTATTTTTAAGAGATCAAAAATAAGACATGAACAGACGCTTCTCCAAAGAAGACATACAAATGGCTGACAGACACATGAAAAAATGTTCATCATCACTAGCCATTAGGGACATTCAAATCAAAACCACATTGAGATACCACCTTACACCAGTCAGAATGGCCAAAATTAACAAGACAGAAAACAACATGTTTTGAAGAGGATGTGGAGAAAGGGAAACCCTCTTATACTGTAGGTGGAAATGCAAGTGGTAATGCAGCCACTTTGGAAAACAGTGTGGAGATTCCTCACGAATTAAAAATAGTTACCCTATGACCCTGCAATTGCACTACTGGGTATTTACCCCGAAGATAGCTATATAATGAAAAAGAAGGGTCACCTGTACCCTAGTGTTCATAAGAGCAATGGCCACCATCACCAAACTGTGGAAAGAACCAAGATGCCCTTCAACAAATGAGTGGTTAAAGAAGATATGGTCCATATATACTATGGAGTATTATGCCTTCACCAGAAAAGATGAATTCCCAACTTTTGTATCAACATGGACAGGACTGGAAGAGATTATGAGTGAAAAAAGAGATTATAAGTGAAATAAGTCAAGCAGAGAAAGTCACTTATCATATAGTTTCACTTACTTGTGGAGCATAAGGAATAACACAGAGGACATGGGGAGATGGAGAGGAGAAATGAGTTGGGTGAAATTGGAGGGGGAGATGAACCATGAGAGACTGTGGACTCTGAGAAACAAACTAAGGGTTTTGGAGGGGAGAAGGGTGGGGAGTTGGGTGAGCCTGGTGGTGGGTATTATTGAGGGCACATATTGCATGGAGCACTGTGTGTGGTGAATAAACAATAAATTCTGGAACACTGAAAAGAAATTAAAAAAGGGATCTTTAAAGCAGATCTGAACTTTTAAAAGGTCAATTTTAGTGGTACTTTTTTGGAACATAGAGGATAAAAATAATGAGAGAAGCAACTTTCAAAAAGACATACTACTCTAGGTTTTGTTTTGTTTCGAAAGCATATAATTGGTAGAGGTGACTTTCTTTTTAAAAATTGTTTTATTTTGTTACCTCACTTGCTAACATGGTAGAGTGACTGTTTCTATGAGATGGAATGTATCATCTCAAGGTAGATTTAACTTCAGTCATAAAGTTGAGTGATAAAAGCAAGAAATTATTGTAAATCTTAAAGTATAATTTTGCACTTTACAGTACGTTCACTTATCTCTTTAGGGAACTAACTACTCATTTCCTTGTGTTCTCAAAATGTGGCCATTTAAAGCAATGTAATTATAATAATTTAGTCAGCATTTCTTTCCTTATGTACTCATTAACTTAGCTGGAATTGAAATTTTAATAGATACTACTATGACTAGAGTCACACATTTTACATGTAAGTAATTACAAAGTTAGAGCAAAGTTAGAGCAAAAATACTACACCTATTTACCATTTCATTTGCTGATTAATTAGTGGAATTTGGAATCAGATCAGCCTATAGAGCAAAAGGATACTAGGTAAACTTAAAAATCATCCTCGGAATTTTAATTTTTCTTTAATTTTAGGATCTGTTTGTTTGCCTATTGTTGATGCAATGGTTAGCGTTCGGGAAATATCTTACCTTATACTCACTATAGCCACAAATAAACAGAAGAAAAAAATACTTAAAATTGTTTTGGTGAGGTTATTAGTGAATGAATTGATAGATTAATGAGTGAACTAATGAATAAATTAATATATAAATGTAAGGAGTAAATGAATACACAGTCTTTTCTTTAGGCCAATTTTTCACGTATTGACTAGGAACCACCAATACTCTCCTTCCCCAAAGCCAAGCCCTTTGGTCCTCTTCTTCAAGGTTCCTTTCTTTTCTTATCCGTGGACGAACTGTCATCTTTCATAACGGAGACTACTCATCTCCCTGTAACACCTCTCAGATAACACCGTTTGGTAGATTTTCTTGTATGCGAATGATAAGGACATGGCCTCAAATCCTAGAAGTGTTTGCTTAAAATAGTATTTTATCTTTTGGTGTTTACTTTTAATTTCACTGAGCCAATGAATATCCTAAGCAAGCTAATCAATCTTTGTAATGGCTGATGAAATTAAAAGGACACAAACCAGCTCTCAATTGTCTGTACAGTAGTATATCAAAATACAAATAATCTGAAAATTAGATAAAATCAAATATACTATCTTGTATTGCAGCTTTGGTCCAGAGATATGTCTCAATGTTTCTATTCTTTCTAGGCCAATAGGCCACATAGAATGATTTCATTTAATTGTAATAGGTCAAATGATTTTGACTAATATTAGCACCAACTAATGAGAACAAGATATGTGCTAGACTTTTCAAGTTTATGTCATCTTTATGCAACTAAATTAAGGCCAATGCAACATGTTAAAATTTTTTTAAAATAAATAGTATAATAGGGAATAGTTACTGGATGTGAAATTGCAATATTCCACAGTTAACAGGACAAATATTAAAACCAATTTATTTTCCAGAGAAAGCAAAAATCAGTATGCTGGAAATATGTTGACATTCATAATGAAGCCATATTGATATTCAATATTTTTATGGGTAATCTGTCAATTGAAATATCTAAATAGGTAAGTTAACTGCATTTATTGATTTCTCAGGAAGGTTCTGCTCCATGTGACCTTAGAGATCATCACCTTTATCAGAGTTACAAAGTTCTTGCCTGGTGCATTTACTGTCCACATTTAATTTAATATGAACAGTGTCTTTCGGTTGGGTTTAATGATCCTAATTTTATAAGTAATAAAACTGGAAATCAGAATTGTTAAATAACTTGTCTCAGGACACATGGGCACAAAGTGGTAAGAGCCATGACTTAAACACAGGTCGGTTTTATAGGAAATATCTCACAAATATCTACTGTGGCTTCCACTGCACAAAGGCTTCACTGACTGCATTCATAACCAACAATACTGATGTCTTGCGAAGATGACTACTGTGAATATTACTTTCTGGCATACTTCTATGGTCTAAACTAAGAATACAATTTTTCTCAAGCATGGACAGAGAGGGGCTTCTGAATTCCTCTGTATGACAACTTAGCTTTTGCTGAGGAATGGTTATGGGCATATATTTATCATTTTTTCTACCTTTATAGAGCCAAATGTATCGTTAGCAAGCACTGCAGGGTTCTTCTCTTGCTACAATGCAAATGTTTTCCTCCTTTTCTAACACTAATTGTCCTCACCTACTTCCACTGTACTGTGAGAATTGGAAATGAAATACTGCCTGAGGCTTTAAGATACAAAATCCAGTTAACTTTATCTCACACAGAACCTGCTCTCCAGAAGCTGCATAATCTTTCATATCTCTATAGTCCTGCAGCAGATCTACAGGAACTGAAAAAGAACCCAAATCAGGAAGGAGCTGGTTCAAGATGTGCAAAGGGCAAATTCCATTAGAATGAATTTACAATTCTGTTACATAAGGTCCGAGGTACTGGGCAAATTATTGGGCACATTACTTAGTTAGAGGAAAGTTTCACTGTATTGAAAAAAGAGGTTATTAGCTAGACCTTGAAAAGACAGTTAAAGATCATTGTTCTAATATGATTTGACTTGTTTATAAAGCATTTCCTAAAGGTAGTTTCATCTGTCGTGGATTGTTACAAGAAGTTTCATTTTAGCTTTTCAAGAAATGGGGAATTGCTAAGTAACCGTGGGAGCCTCGTGTGTATATTTCTGCTGAGCAGACACTACATGTGCTTTAATTCGTAGGTTTGTGAATACATAGCATTTTCCAAAAAATTACGACTCAACAGATGACTCATAACATCAATATTTTATCTCAGTGAATAGAACATTAAACTCTATTCAAATTAAATTTTATTCAAAAATTTCATCCAACAAAGATTTTCTATTTATTAGCATTCTTACCAAAATGTATCCAAGAAATCAGTTGAGAAAGGGGTAAGATTGAAAAAGCAAAACAGTAAAACAATCTTTGGAAATTACAAATAGCATGACTCATATTTACAGTTCATGTTTGTTTCCTTCATTTAAATGGGTAGTTCTTCAGTTTAAGAAAAAATGAAAGATAAAGAAAAAGATTAGTAAATCCTTGAAGGAGTTGTGTAGATAGGTCTTTTGAGGAATCACATCACATTATACATGGAAACACTTGACTTCAAAATGGAGCTACTTCCCAACTTTGAAATGAAGCCTTATGATTTTGTAGAAGCCTAGATAAGGAATCTGAATTTCCACATTCTATTCCCAGTTGAATAGAAATTCCACATTCTATTCCCAGTTGACCTTTCACTCATTATGTAAATTTTGAATACTTTTATAAAATCTTTTCTTTAATTCCTTCCACAGAGGAGAACTTAGCTTTTCCCTTCTAGTCCTTTCACTGAACTAAAGATAATTCTTGCTGTACATTTATTCACTCACTCAAAGAACTTTTTCATTAAGAATCGGGCTTTCTGTCACTGATGACAGAGCAGTGAACAAGAAAAGCAGGTACTGCTCCCACTGAGCTTTGCAGAAAGTCAGGGAAGCAAATAATAAATGAATTTTAAAAAATAACCAGAGGAATGTGATTAGGGTTAGAAATATATAAAAGCCTTTTCTAAAAGAGAAACTAGGGATGATGTTTAATTCAGGGTTAAGTAAATTCTTCCTGGGAAGATTACATTTAATTGATGCATGAATTTTATAAAAGATCCAAAGATATTATAGAGAAAATGGTTGATGTAAAAGTCTAAGGAGGTATATGAAATTGGGATATTGAATAAAAGAAGGAATCCTAGTGTGGTTAGGGCATGAAGGACATGAGCTCCCTGAGTTTCATTTATGTGGGACAGGGGAGAACATGACAAATTAGAGAGAAACTGTCATCTTTAAGACTAATTACTTCACCTAGTCCTCCACTGCTGCTTTGGTCCACTGTTGGACTGCATTTCCCAGCCTCCTTTGTGATCAGTTATCTGTATATGTCTTGAATATAACCAGCAAAACATGAGTATAATGGTTCATGCCATGTCCAGGTTTAGCTTATCAAGGTGTCTGATGTAGTACTCCATGCTTTTTCCCCAGGCTTGATTTAAGTCACCTATTGAGAAAGACTGAGCCACAGAACGAAAGGAGTTTGTATTACTGATTTACTGGGAAGGAGACCTATATCCTCACCAGAAAAGCTGCTTTGAACTACATGTGGGCAAAAAATAAACCACTGCTATTAAGCCACTGATTGTAGGGTTATCTGTTATCACAGCTACTGTTACCTAAACTATTATGGTAAAATATTTATATTTTATTCTAAATGTCAATAGGCTATATTGACAGGTTTTAAATAGTGTAATATAAAAATTCATATTTTTAAAATATTCTTGATACAGTATAGAGAATGGGTTGTACCAAAAAAAAAAAAAAAAGAGAGAGCGAGAGAGAGAAAGAAACCAGTTGGGAAGTTACTAGAATAGACCAGAGAAAAGATGGCAATAGCTTTGTCTCGGCTGGTAATATGACAGATGGAGCGAAGTGAACATATTTTTGTATGCTTTGAGACCAAACAAACAAATCTTTGAAGATACACTGGTTGAGGGAAGGGAAAGAAAGAGAATTTGTAAGGATGCTTCTAAGTTTGTATTTTAAATGTATTTAAATAATCATTTTTTAATTTTAAAATTGTTTTTAATTTACAGAAAAGTTATAAAAATTGTACTGAGACTGTTACTGTACCCTGAAAAACAGCAACCCTGTTGCTGACATCTTATATAACTATGATATATTTGTCATAACTAAGGAATCAACATTTGTACACTACTACTAATTGAACAATAAACTTTATTTGAATTTTATTTGCTTTTTCCCTAATATCCTTTTTCTCTTCCAGGGTCCTATTCTAGGCTACCATGTCATATTTAATTTTCATCTCCTGAGTCTCATTAGGTGCACAGAAAATTTCTTAATTTTCTTTGTTTTTGTTTTTTTTAATTTGTTTGTTTATATTTGACTTTGAGTTTTGAGATGTACTAGTCAGATATTTTGTACATTGTTCCTTAATTTGGATTTTTCTGAAAACTTTCCCATGGTTGGACAGGGGTAGTGAGTTTTTTTAGAGGGAAGATCATAGAGATAAAATACCATTCTCATCACATTGTATCAAAGGTACATACTAATGACTTTTCATTGGTCATGCTAACCAGATCACCTGCCAAGGTAGTTAGCCAAATTTTTTCATTGTAAGATTATCTTCTCCTTCCCATTTTCTGTTCTTTGTAGACAAATCTCTAAGCACAGCCCAAATAGATGATAGATAGATAGATAGATAGATAGATTGATTGATTCAGATCTATTCACACCTGAATCTATCTGGGTTAGTCTATATACATAAATTTTTATATTTACAGAGAGCCTTCAAGCAGGACACCTCAGTAGCAATGAACATACTTGGTGTCTAGGCCTTGGTTTCTAACTTCATTCTTTAATAAAATAAAATATGGATCCTTGGAGAAATACATAAGTATATGTATATAAGTATATAAATACATAAGCTAAACATGAATTCTACTGTTATCTGAGACTCTAACTTAGCACTGCATGTTATTTCTAACCTTCTTCTGGCTAATCTGCAATTTCCCTTTCCAACAGTGAGAAACCTGGCCCCACCATCTGTCTTCCATTTGCTTATTTGTTTAATCCCAGGATTTATGTACAACTGTTTCAGAATTATTAACCTGTATCTCTGTGAGAAACAATTCTACCCTCAGAGTAGAATGTTTATGTGCAGTTTCCTTTCTCTTTAGCCTTATAACTTCCCGTCAAAACCCCATTTTCCAATGTTACTTAGGTCAACACCTTTACCCTGCACTATCTTCAGTGAAGATGTGTCACGTAATTGCAATATAGTTAATTCTTTTGTCACGGAATGCATCCCTTGCCAGTATCCCCTGATGTTCCAGTTGACGTCGTTATCATAGTCTTCTCCTCCTCCTCTTCTCCTCCTCCTCTTCTTCTTCTTCTTCTTCTTCTTTGATTTGCATATATTGGATTTACTCTTCATTGTGTAAAGTTCTATAGGTTTTGACAAATGTGTAATGTAATGTATCCACTACTAAGGTATCATACAGAATATTTCCTGCATCTCAAAATTCTTCTGTACCTTCCCTCACCAAACACAACCTTCTCCTCTCCAAGGCTCTTGACTTGGGTAACCTAATAAATTATAATAATATCTTTGAATTAGGGAAGGCTATGAAATTATTCAGATTTAGATTTATTTAGATTTATTGAGTCGGATTGACTTTCGTGACATTCAGGGTCAGGAAGTCACCATTTATTATGCTCCTGCGATGACTAATGTCCTCTCTGAATTTTAATAGATGTGCCCAAATATTTTCAAAGGGGTGAGGTAGGAGAAGAAAATTATTGAAAGTACAAAAAGTTAAGTGAAATATAATATATGGCTTTTCTTAATTCAGAGAACATATTACAACCTAAAAACAGCTATGTTCTATGTCTGTAAGAAGGTAGTTAAGATTTCTATGTGAAAAATTAAGCACTAATTTTAAAACTCACTGGTTTCAGAGTCATAAGAGAGAGGCCCCAACCAAGCCTGTATGGCTTTGTCACTCCTCATATCTGAGCCAGTGTCACCTAAAAAAAGCGTACTTCATTGTAGACCTACTTACCTCAATAAGCTTATAAAAAGATAGAGAAGTTGGAACACAGTTTAAATTTTTTCAAACAAGTTGTAACTTTTAATTGTGAACCTTTTTAAGAAACAGACATGCAAATGTTTTAGACAGTTTTAAACATGGATAAAACAATATTTTCTAGAGAGGAAACCATATAGAAAACAGTATACATGGTGCCTGGGTGGCTCAGTGGGTTAAAGCCTCTGCCTTCGGCTCAGGTCATGATCTCAGGGTCCTGGGATCGAGGCCCAGCAGAGAACCTGCTTCCTCCTCTCTCTGCCTGCCTCTCTGTGATCTCTGTCTGTCAAATAAATAAATAAAAACTTTAAAAAAAAAAGAAAGAAAACAGTATACATTAGCAATGTATATGATGTTTCGGACTAATTCTTTGGTGGTGGGTATTAAGGAGGGCACGTATTGCACGGTGCACTGAGTGTGGTGCATAAACAATGAATCTTGGAACACTGAAAAAATAAAATTAAATTACAGAGTAAAAAAAATGAACTGCATGAAAATTCTTAAAAAAAAAAAAAAGACACATTATCTGTAGCAGTTCCCAACTGAATTCTCTTGAAAGCAGCAATTTTCAAAAATTATATCTTTTGGAAAGAAGGAAATAGCATCAATAGTATACTTAACTAAGTGACTAATTCTCAATTTTACCATAAGCAATTCAGGTCTTAAAATTAACATGAATTGCAAGGAAGGAAAAAAAACAACCACAGATGGTTTATCTTCACACTTTCCAAGGAGAAATATTACTCTTGACTTAATCTTCAAAACCTGATGCATGCTATTGACAGTATTAAGCAATATGACTTGTAACTCAAGTGCTATGTGCCCACACTGTGTGTGTGTGTGTGTGTGTGTGTGTGTTAGACTCTGGAGACAGAGTGAACTTGTTGATAGATCTGAGACATAGAGTAAAGGGAGGGATCTGCATGTACTCTATTCCCCCCACCAATGACCCACAACCTAAATACTGACTTTTCTTGTTCTCCAGCAAAAGTGAAGTCAAATAAACACAGTGTATGTCAGTAGTGATAGTTGTGACCATGTGTGATGTCAGGCCACCATGAATCTCCCTGGCACACCGCAGGGATGAAGCCATCGCAATAAGCCTTCAGTCATAATCCAACAACAGAAAAATGATAGAAGTTTTGTTAGAAGGCAAATTTTATATATCATTTCATATATATTATGCATAGCCTAGTGAGAAAAAAACTTAGGGATGTTTCTAGGTTAAATATAATACATTAGTTAACAATGCCCCATGACATAAAAAGATATCTAAACCATTTTCAGTCACATTTTGCAAAGCACATGTGAAAACTCAGACGTATATATTATTTTTTCCCTCCATCAGAATCTGACAATGTAAGTTATTATTTCAGTGATAGACACAGATGTTACAATGATCAGATTGAAAATTAGTAAATAATTACTGGAAATACTTTGTACAGTTTAGATATTACATTTAGCTTAAAAATTAAATTGCTTTTTCCTAAAGCTTTCAGCTTCATGCTACACACTGCTATAAAGATAAACAATCCCAGAGAGTGCCGCATAAACGATTTAATAGTAAAAGTGTTTCTAAATATAAAGGGGGATGTTGTAGCCCTAGGATAATGGCAAGAGTGCAATATACTTGCCAAATTCTGCAGCAGTCTCCTGACCTAAATTTAGGGAGGCTGGCAGTGGATCAAATACTGGATGGGAAGTTAAGAAGATTGTCGCTTCAGTCACATATGTGTGCCAAGGTTGGGTTGGCAAGAGGAATCTCGATGTTTAAGGATCCCAAGAAAAGCAAGGAAGAAAAGAACATCTTGGGGCATCTGGGTGTCTCAGTTCGTTAAGCTTCTACCTTTGGCTCAGGTCATGATCGCAGGGTCCTGGGATCAAGACCTACTTCCTGCTCAATGGGGAGCCTATTTCTCCACCTCCCTCTGCCTGAGGCTGCCCTGCAAAAAAACAAAAACAAAAACAAAAACAAAAACAAAAAAAACAACCAAAGAAAGCTTTTTCATCATTCCTAGTCATGATTTCTCAGCAAGGGTGGCCTTGGAAGACTTTCTGTTATCCCTTGTGGATGCAATTTGTATTCCTCCTCCTCTGTTGAGTGGACTGCTATAGATAGAATGTGTATGCCCTTCAGAGATGTCATAGAGTAAGTCCTAGCACCCAAGATGATGGTGGACATAAGGAAGGTGATTAGTTCATCAGTGTGGAACCCTTATAAATGTCATGAATTACCTTATAAAAGAGACCCCAGAGAGTTCCCTCATCCCTTCTGCCATGTGAGGACACAGTGAGAACACAACCCTTTATAGCCAGGAGTGGGTTCTTACTAGACACTAAATTTGTCCCTACATTGATGCTGGACTTCCAGCCTCTGGAATGTGAGAAATAAATGATCTGTTGTTATAAAGCTACCAGACTATGGTATTTTGCTAAAGCAGTCTGAGCAGACTAACACATGGGCCTTCTACCTGGTTAGCTTCCTTAGACACAGACTCATGCTGACACTGGGATGGGGTATAATACAGTCCGTCTACACAGCAATTCCAGTGTTTGAATATGACACACTGGTGAATGACTATAATAGCCTGATACTTTTCCTCCCATATCAGTTTATTCCCCTGAACTATTGGTAGTTTGTAAATAAGTGTTATAAATTACAATTATCAGGCCCTTAAGAAATGTATCAGAGATAAACTCTGGAGGAAGGATGTGGATCAGGGTGAGTGGGCTGTCCCCTCAAAGAAGGTGTTTTGTAAGGCACATGTGAAGTAGCCAGATTTTTGTAACAGAAGACTCAGAAACAGACCTACGTCCAACTCTGAGCTAAGCACATCATAGGAAAGCATTCCACTTAGGGGATAGGTGACAAATTATTCAAGAAATAGTGATAAGACACTTGATTAACTCTCAAAGATAGAACTGTATGTCATCCAGAGTGGGTTCTGAAGTCGAACTCTGTACAATGTGAGTCTTAGCTTTGCAACCTCCTTCCTCAGCAATTTTGGAAAATTATTTTAAGTCATTCTGCTTCACTTAATGCATCTTTAAAAGGAAGAATATAATCTACCAGCTGAAGAGATTGATGGAGTTTAATGGTAGTCTGTACATAGATACATATTTAGAAAAGCACATGACCACAGTAAACATGCCATAAATATTAAATATCATAATTATTAGAAATATCAGACAGCTACCTCATTAAATGCATCTGTGTTAGATATAAACATGTAAAACAAAAATCAATAAAATAAAATAAAATAGTTTTGTCTTAGGTGTGAGGAAGGTTTTCTAGATGATAAGAATCATATCACGGAATATGATAGAAAAACAGAAAAGAAAGGTAAACTAACAATATTCTCTTACAGTTCTTGAGATTATCATAAAAATAATAAATATAAAGTTTTCAGTAGGTTGAACAAGGTAAGTCACTGCACTTTCAGTGTTCATTTAAAATATAATTTGTATGTTCTTGATGAAATCCCAATAGTTCATTTTTGCCCTTGCTTCCCTTGCCTTTGGCGATGTTCCTAGGAAGATGTTGCTGCGGCTGAGGTCGAAGAGGTTGCTGCCTGTGTTCTCCTCAAGGATTTTGATGGATTCCTTTCACACATTGAGGTCCTTCATCCATTTTGAGTCTATTTTTGTGTGTGGTGTAAGGAAATGTTCCAATTTCATTTTTCTGCATGTGGCTGTCCAATTTTCCCAGCACCATTTATTGAAGAGGCTATCTTTTTTCCATTGGACATTCTTTCCTGCTTTGTCGAAGATTAGTTGACCATAGAGTTGAGGGTCTATTTCTGGGCTCTCTATTCTGTTCCATTGATCTATGTGTCTGTTTTTGTGCCAGTACCATGCTGTCTTGATGATGACAGCTTTGTAATAGAGCTTGAAGTCCGGAATTGTGATGCCACCAACGTTGGCTTTCTTTTTCAATATCCCTTTGGCTATTCGAGGTCTTTTCTGGTTCCATATAAATTTTAGCATTATTTGTTCCATTTCTTTGAAAAAGATGGATGGTACTTTGAAAGGAATTGCATTAAATGTGTAGATTGCTTTAGGTAGCATAGACATTGGGTTGGTGGGGGGAGGGGATTTGGGAGAAGGGGGTGGGATTATGGACATTGGGGAGGGTATGTGCTTTGGTGAGTGCTGTGAAGTGTGTAAACGTGGTGATTCACACACCTGTACCCCTGGGGATAAAAATATATGTTTATAAAAAATAAAAAATTAATTTAAAAAAAATTCTATCATCTATAAGGAGTTGTGATTTAACTTAAAAAATATATATATAATTTGTATGAACCGAAAGGGAGAATGAGACAAAGGAGATAATAAGAAAAATAAATTAAAACCAAAGTCGTTATCTTTTACAGTCCAATAATGATAGTTATCATATGGAGAATTTTAAGGTAGAAGACACATATGAGATTCCAGAGTTAGAGGACAAACGTAACATTATATACATTATGGTCCCAAATTATAAAATTACGTTTCTGTATGTGAATGTGTTTGAGTGAGCATATACTCACAGGGAGGGCCACACCTAAGAATATACAGAAACTATTACAGATGACTTTCCTTAGGGTAGAATGAGGGGTATCCTTAACTATAAATATATGTGTGTGTGTATATATATTTTATATAAATACATTAAATAAATAAATATAATGTACACTTCAGAGTCCCTCTAAATTTCTACCATGAATGTATATTAATCATGCAATCAGATAACTTCTAAACAAATGTTTCTCTAAAAACAATGACAAAATAGAATCCAGTCTAGGAAAACTGTTAAGGCATTTCCTAAAGTTCAAATAAACTTGACACCTCAGGAACAATGTCTCAGCTTTTACCTTACTTGCGAGCTAACTCGTTAGCTTGTCACACTTTCATAGATACTGGCAGAAACACATGAGTTTTCTGGATCAGAGCAAGAAAACAGTTTATTACACACAGCTATAGTGCAGAACAGAGTAACATCTCGCCCTTGTTCTCTGAGCCCCTGTTCCCACAGAACAACACGAGGAGGATCAGGCGTTGCTTGTGCACACACTGGCATAAATACAGGAGAAAGACACTGACATTAGAGAGCCCTGATCTTACACAGGTACTGCGGGCTAACCCACGTGACCTTGTCTCCAGAGAGAGAGGTGTTACCTTTATTATTCTGGAATTCAAATCTGCTCCAAGGAGAACTGCTCTCCCTTTCAAGTCTACTTGCTTAGATAAGCATTCTGAAAAGATAGTCTGGAGAGAATCTGCTGACAAGGCTTTTGTTCAGAAAGTGAGACCTGCAGAATGTGAGAGATCAAGGCAAAATTGTCATCCTGTAAAAACCATCTCACTAATTTATAAAGACATACAAAGTGGGTCTATTTGAAGGTGCAGATTCAGTAAAGCACCCCATACATGGTCACTGCTGTCATTGATGTCTGACTATGCAATCTTTGTCAGCATGGACTCAAACACATGGTTTTGAACTACTTCTCTATTTAGCTTTTTTTTTTTTTTTAACCTACTATTTCCAGACCTTATCTGTTCATGTTGGTCATCTGGACTTGAATTCCCATTTTACTTATGATTCAAGAAAATAAATTAATGCTACAAAGTTTTTCTTTATCGACCATTAGGAAATTCATTTAAACCATAAAGATAGACATCTTGGCCTGCTTTATTCCATACTCTAAGTGCGTTTATTGTGTTTATTGCTCACTCCTGTCCATAGGCATTTGATCAAGCTTAATCTAGATGAAATAATAAACACAGCAGCATCAATGATGTTGAGGGGCATGAGGCCAAAGGTAAGATAAAAATAGAAAAATGAAAGCTTTCGTATATTGCGTTGAGTGCAAAAGACTGGCTTTTGCTGTTTGCAAAAGCCAAGGTTTGTTTTGACATTCTTCATTTAAAAAATGCACAGCCTAAAATAATTGTAGGTGAAAAAATGATATGGGATAGAAATATAGCTATTTCTTTTAATTCTATCCCTGTGTTTTTTCACTCATTCAGAAACACATATATGCATGACCCTTGCCTCGTGGTGGTTAAAGAATTGTACCTTCACTTATAATACATAGACACAGGGTTGGCTGACTGCAGAGAGCATTTTTTCCTTGATGTTACAGGGATTAATAGATTGATAATGGAGTATAAACCATGGCAAAACTAAGACATCGACACTAAAGAGGAAGTATAAGCTAATCTTTGTGAACACAGACAGGGTTCCTTGGAGTCAGGTGGCGACAGGGAGAAAAACAGTGCAATTCTTCAGGAAAGGAGCTTTGTGTTATTTGAGGCAGAAGCTAACTTCAAAAGAATGGAGAGAACGCAGCATGAAATTGCTAAGTCTGCAACGCTCAGCGTTCCTCTGCGCACCTGGAAGGCCAAACGGCCAACCGTGTCGATACTTCTCTCTTGGAAGCCAAGAGAGCAAAAGGGATCTAAGGTTGGCATTTGAGTTAACAAGAAGACGCCTTATTTTTCCAGGAGGCATGAACCATGTTGGTAGGTGTTTAAGAGTGGGTCATGACAAGATTCTCACTTTCCACATGAATCAACACATTATATTCTTTTTCCTCATTTTCTACGACCTCAGTTTGAGAGTGCATACAAGGGGGGAACATCCAATGTCCAATGTGTATTTTCCAAAACATTATGAATACAGCTAGAACCAAGTGAATTTCCAAGTCACCTACTTGGGTATCAATAAAGCCATAATTTGAGCCACTAAAATAAGGTCTTGTTCCCTCAGCCTCCCTCCTTGGTGATAAAATTTCTTTTCAATGGCTCTCTGCTGCTGGGAGGACTTGGGAGATCACAGGGCCCTGAGGCCTCCACCCAGCCTGTCCCCAGGATGCCGCTGGAGACTCTTGGTCTCATCTCAAGAAAGAATTAAAAGAGTAGGGGCATCTGGGTGGCTCAGTGGGTTAAGCCTCTGCCTTCGGGTCAGGTCATGATCTCAGGGTCCTGGGATGGAGCCCCACTTTGGGTTCTCTGCTCAGCAGGGAGCCTGCTTCCTCTTCTCTCTCTGCCTGCCTCTCTGTCTACTTGTGATCTCTCTCTTTCTCTCTGTCAAATAAATAAATAATATCTTTAAAGAAAAAGAATCAAGACAGGAACAATGGCTGAGAGGTACAAGAAAAAGTGTTTATTAAAGTGAAAGTACACTCTCAGGGCGCCTGGGTGGTGTAATCAGTTGAGCGTCCATCGCTTGGTTTTGCCTCAGGTGGTGATCTCAGAGTCACGAGATGGAGCCCCACACGGAGTGCAGAGTCTGCTTGAGATTCTTTCCCTCTCCCTCTGCCCCTCCCTCTCCTGCACTTTCTCTCTCTCTCTCAAATAAATATATAAATCTTTAAAAAAGTAAAGTGAGGGGCACCTGGGGGGGCTCAGTGGGTTAAAGCCTCTGCCTTCGGCTCAGGTCATGATCCCAGGGTCCTGGGATCGAGCCCCACATCGGGCTCTCTGCTCAGGAAAGATCCTGCTTTCTCCTGTCTCTGACTGCTTCTCTGCCTACTTGTAATCTCTACCTGTCAAATAAATTTAAAAAAAAAATTTTAAGTAAAGTGAGAGTAATACTCTCGAGATGTAAGCATGCGCAGGCTCAAGGGATAGCTGCGCATCCCAGAGTTTGGGTTTCTATCTTTTACTGACAGTTGTTAACAAGGGGATGGAATATTTATCGCCTGGGGAGGGGATTTTTGGGGGGCACAGGATTTCACATCTTTTCTACCTTACTTGGTCAGGGTTTCCGGTCTTCTTTGTCTTGGGCCTTGTCTGGCTTCTTGTGGTTTTATTTTTGGAGTACTACCAGAAAAGTCCTCTAACTTTGCCAAATAGTTGACCATGACTTCTTTGCTGGCCTCCAGCATCCTATTAAAACCTAACTAACATCCTATTAAAACCAGCATCCTATTAAAACACTAACAATGCTCCCTCTCCTAGTCCTCTGTCCATCCACCTAGCTTCCTTCAAAAAATATCTTAATGATTTATTATACACATTAGGTAAAAAAGAGTGGGAGGCTTTTTGTAGCCTCCCTGTAGCCTGTCTTAACTCCATGCTTGCCTCTCCATCATCCCACAAGTATAGACACCAAAGCCAGATCTCAAACCCAGGCTCCTTTGCTCATTCTAATGCAGTTTTTCTAAAACCACATTTCACATTGACAATCACCTTAAATTACTAAAATGGTGGCTATTAAGTTCAGATATCTAGGAAATACTGAAGCAGGTCAATTTTTTTTTTTTAACTGCCTTGCCTCAACTTTTCAAGTCTTATTGATGGAGAGCTGTCCACTTCATCTGTGCGTCTGCCATCAGGTGTTTTAGTTCAGGTACACGTGTCACAGAACCAGCTCTGAGCAAAATTGCAAAGTTTGATGGATCCTCTGCTTTCTCTATTATTAAAACCTATTTCCAGAAGAGTTTCTGCCTTTGTGTTCCCTTTCTAGTCACTTTCTAATGAAGTCAACAAGTAACCTCAACTTCAAATAAAATGTGGTATCACAATTGTAACCTCTGCTGAAATCCTTTGGGTCTAAAAAACTTTTGCAAAAACTCTTCTTTTCCCACTAAGTGAAAAATTTTAAGAATTTCTGAAGAATAGAGGTTATTTGAAAAGATAAATTTAGTTCAGTGTCTCTAAAATCAATCATCACAAGTGTTACCTTGCTCCACAATAAATTAGATGAGTGTCTTTATTAGGTAAGGATGTTGTTCAATGTTTTAAATGTATAATAATGCCATGAATAGAGTAGATTTTTATAAACATCTGTTAATCAAAATGGTCACTGAATCATCCATTTACTCATCTAACAACTGATAACTTATTATGCACGAGACCTTATACAAAACATATGTATGTGTGTGTGTATGTATGTGTGTGTGTGTGTGTGTGTGTGTGTATAGTATAAATGGTATAAGTATTGGCTATTATGTTAGGGAAAATTGAATAGCAATTAACCATGGGGTAAACAAAGCAATGCCAACTACATTGTTAAATGTATTCATTTGAATTTGGAAAAATCTAAAATGAATTTTTGTTCTATTTGTACAAAAGAAGCACTTTATTCTCAGAGATGCTTTATCTTTATTTAAATAGATAGTTGTAACTGATAACTCATGCACTTCAATGAATTTATTTTGAAAGCAATTGTTGATTTGTTAATTTCTTTTGTTGTCACCTTTAATCCCCAGATAATAAAACATATTTCAATCTTATTTTCATTTTATCCAGTTTAGTCTTTTCAAAATTAATTGTACAGTCTTAAAATTCATGATACAAATTATGAAAAATGAGCATAGAATATTCACAGATACTATCAAGAGGCAATTTGTCACAGAAAATCTGTGACAGAGATTTTAACATTTACATAACACTTTGAAATATAGTTGCAGTTTGTATCAGAATCTCAATGTCCTGTCACTGATCTTTTTCTAGAGAAAATTGGTAAATATTTTGAAATTTAGTGTTTGGGTTTTTTGTTTTGTTTTGTTTTGTTTTGTTTTTAATTTACTTGCACTATAAAGTCATAGCAGGGGTACATAGCAGTCATACAGGGGTGTAGGAGCACGCGGTTCCAGGGGTCCGAAACACACCAGGTTCAACCACTCACCACTGACAAAACCCAAAGGCAGAGAAATAAATAATGATGAAACTAGAAAGGAGTTTTTTTCAGTGCAGCTAGCACAGAGAAGGCAGTGGACTTATGTCTCAAGGATGGTCTCCCAAGTGCTGAAAATTCTTCCACGTTTACATAAGGAAAGGGTGGTGCAAAGGTGGGCAGGTCTGAGAAGATGGGCAGAGCAGGTGAGCAGTGAGGTAAAATCTGTCACTGTCTTGAAGCCAATCTGGGGGTTGGGGCCTTGCTGGCTCAGGGCAGTCCTTATTGTTTAAGGGGGTAGTTTCGGTTCCTGTCAAGGGATGCTTTGCCCTAATGATTTTGAGGTCAAACTGGAGGCAGCCAAAGTACCCTTTTATCACAAAATGAAGTCTTTATATCTTTGTTCTCTAAACTAAAAAGAACATTCTTTACTCTCTCTCTCTCTCTCTCACACACACACACACACTCAACGCATCACTGAAATGTCTTCTTCTCATTCTATAGTAAATATATTGCAAAAATGGACCAAATCCTTTGCCCTTTTCTTTATCATTTTTGTATGTTTTTCTTGTGGTTTTGAGGTGCCCTAATGAAACTGCTTACAAGCATAGAGTTGAACAAAAATCAAAATAGCAGCAGTAATGCTTCAGCAATCCTCAATTTTAAAGTTACCTTTTTCCTTTCTTTGACAAATCTCTCCCCCTCCCATCTTAGCCCTTTGTTCCAGGAACCTGGTACCACCACAAGACATGATGAAGAAGGCTGGTAGTATGTACACAATTCTTGTCAAAATGACTCGATCCTGTATTTGTCTATAAAACCTTCAGCCCCTTCTTCCAGTCTAGTTTTTGAAGGACATACCCTGCTGCAGCCTCCTTTGCCCAGCAAAACAAATAAAGCTATTGTTCCTCTTTATCCCAAACTCTGTCTTCAATTTATATTTTGGCTCCAAATCATGGAGTGGTTTTTGACAACACCATCTGACTCTGAACTTGGCCATGGCACTTGCATCATCCAGTAAGAAGTTAGTAGATGTGACTCAAATAGAAACTTGTAGAAAGTATGTTTGGTGTTTTCCATTTCGCTCTTGTCCTTCTGCCGTTAGCATGAGAAATGACAAGACTAGCTTCCTAGAGAATGAGAGATTCAAGGAGCTCATCAAATTGCCTTAATCATTTCCACAAAGGCCATTGCAGATCAGTATTAGTCAAATGGTCATGAGAAGTGCGTGATCCCCGCCAAGATCAAGAAAGTTGAAAACATGGAGGAAGAAAATAATTTTCTCTCTACTCTTCTAAGTTCTTGGCTGAGAATCCCTCCCCCCTGAAATAAAAGACAAATTAACAGGAAAAAAAAAAAAAACAGAAGGTCAGTAACATGTAATATAATAACATGCATCTACAGGGGATGTGGGGGGTGGTCACCAAGTGTGGGTTGACCCAATTGGGTGGAGGCTTCAGGGAAGGTAGTAAAAGAATGCACACAAGGCAGAACAAAGGAGATATCAGTTTATTGAATACATCCCAAGGGAGCAGCAGGCAGGACACAAAGGAGAGACTCTCTGCCAGTATGCAGTGGTGAGGGACTATAGTTAAAAGGAAAGTGGGGGAGTTATCAGAATGTATGGAATTTTCCTTTTTTTGGTGTCTGGGTGTAAGTAACTCATTAGTCAGCTGGGGCTTATGGATATTTTGAGGTGGGTCACCTAATGGGCCAGTTTGTTTAGCCGGGGGTAGGAGGACACTGTGGGCCCTTCTACCTTACTCAGATGTCCATTGTTCAAGTTGGTTGCCTGAAAGTGGTCTCTGTATGAAATACCCAGGAAAACGGAGTAACTAACCTACATGCCTTTAGATTACAGCAAATATAATCTCCAACTAGGATAAAAGAAGATGTCAGAGGGTTTGGGAACCAGTTATGGGAGATTTTCAGGCAAAACACTGTAAACAAAGGTCTGACTGTTACACAGATATAAGTCTCTACCTCCTCCATTGGTAAAAGTTTCTAGGGATTTAGTCATCCTCCTCTTCCTGCCAGAGTCTGGAAGACTTCCTTAGGAATGGACATTTCTGTTATAAATGTAAATATCTCTTATAAAAGGTAACTTCTACTTGATTTTCAGAACTTCTCCTGCTCTGCTATCTCTTAAAAATAACCTAAAATAAACCTATGCCAAAGGCATATTTTAGAATGACAAATTCTGCCCTTCAAGAGCATCCTGGATAGTCAACTAGCATACAGAAATACTTAGTTTCTTTCTTTCTTTTTTAATATTTTATTTATTTATTTATTTATTTATTTGTCAGAGACAGAGAGAGTGAGTGAGAGAGAGCACAAGCAGGAGGGAGCAGCAGGTATAGAGAGAAGCAGAAGATGTAGGACTAGATCCCAGGACCCTGGGATCATAATCTGAGCTAAAAGCAGACACTTAGCTGAATGAGCCACTCATGCATTCCCAAAATACTGTTTCTATGCTGTTGAGGTTTTGTGATCATTTATGACAATTAATAACCTATATATGTTCCTTTTACATAATTTGAGGATCTTATTGAAAGAGGACTTCAACTACCTCCATTTTGACCTCAATGTGTACTTTCTTTTTTTTTTTTTTTAAAGATTTTATTTATTTATTTGACAGACAGAGATCACAAGTAGGCAGAGAGGCAGGCAGGGAGAGAGAGGAGGAAGTGGGCTCCCTGCTGAGCAGAGAGCCCGATGTGGGGCTCGATCCCAGGACCCTGAGATCATGACCTGAGCTGAAGGCAGAGGCTTTAACCCACTGAGCCACCCAGGTGCCCTCAATGTGTACTTTCTAATTAAATTCTTCTTTCCACTTTATCTCTTAATTTAGGAAAAAGACCCAGTGAGCAAAGCATCCCATGATGGGAACCAAAACTACTCCAGCAAGCAACAACGACTGCCCTGAGGCAGTAAGAGCCCATGTCATTGACCCCAAGATAATGATCAACCTGACCTTTAATGTCCACCTGCATGTACCCACCAACTTTTGTCCCACATTTTCCTTAAATAAACCTAGAAATATTTTCAGCACTTTGGAGACAGTCTTTGAGCCAATGGTCTGATGTCTTCTGGTGCTGGACTCACTGAAATAAATCCCTTCCTTGTTTTACCACCACTCCTCTCTTGCCTTTGTCAGTGGTGAGTGGCCAAATCCTGTTTGCTTGGGAGCCCCTGAGCCAGGTGCCTTTTACCCCTGTGTCCTGGCTACATTATTATATTTATCTAGGCTATAATTATATTAATAGGAATAATTTTTCACCAACATTCCTCATCCAATTCATCCTTCCCACCACTGGGGTTCATTCTTTTTAGATAAGATGTCCCTGCTCAGAACCTCTAGTAATCCTCTGTGCCTATCAGATCAACCCAAACTCCTTTCCCTGGTATTAAAACCCTTCAAGGTCAGCTCACAAATGCCAATATTTGTGACATCTTTTCCACTAGAATGCTCTTCCTCCTCCACTCCCATATCTACAAATATTCCCCATTCTGGAGAATGGAACGGAAATCCCACTACTTTCTTAGTTAACCAGCCAAGAATAATTTCTTTTTTTTTTTTCTCTTAAATGATCTCACCTAGTTCTTTGTTCATGCATGTCTTACAGCACTGACCACATTCTTATTTATAAAATAGTTGACATATGCTCAAATCTCATCTCACCTTATATCCGGCTCTACAATTAAGGGCAAAGATCTGGGTCATCCCTCTCTTTTCCTCAGTCACCCTTTCTGCATGTTCTTTCATCTGTCTTATCAAATCCACTATCAAACTCTTTCCTGACTTGAATTGCAAATGTCCCAATCTCAGGAGACTAGTTCCTTTCTTCCTAGCTCATTTTTTCCGGTCCCAGATCCCAGCAATTCCACCATCTCATCAGTCTTCTACTTTTTCACTACCCAGAAACATCTTTTTATCACACAAGCTGGGTGACATTCTTACGTTTTATTTTCTCCTCCTTTGGACTTCCTTTCCTCTCTCTATCTTAATCACTCTCTATCTTAATCAACCTCAGCTCAAAATAAATCACATTTTCTCGCCCTTCCATGTCTGCATCTTATAGCTGTATATGGCAGGAGAAATCATATACAACAATTGTGTTGCTTAATTTTATGTGTCGACTTGAGTGGACTATGGGGTTCCTATATATTTGGTTGAATATATTTCTGAGTGTGTCTGGGAGAGTACGTCTGGATGAAATTAATACTTGAATGGATCAACTGCGTAAAGCAGATTGCCCTCCGTGTGTGGGTGGACCTCATTCAATCCATTGAAAGCCTGAATAGAGCAAAAAAGATGAGTACGAGAAAAATGTTTTCTCCCTCTCTCCCCCTGTCTCTATCTTCAAGCAGTCTTCTGCTTTCAGACACCGACTTGGACTGAAACTTGTACCATCATCTCTTCTGGTTCCAAGGCCTTCAGATTCAGACTCTAGAACTTTCAGCGTAGGCTCTCTTGGATCTCCAGCTTGCCAACTGCAGATCTTGAAACTTCTCAGCGGCCATAATCACATGAACCAATTACTTATAATACAACTCTTTTTCTGTGTAGATAGACAGATAGATAGATATCCAAAACATAGGAATAGATATGTTTTTATACATATTATTGGTTCAGTTTCTCTGGAGAGCACTGACTGAAACAGCCTTGCTGACTCATCTCACTTTGAACTCATGACCATTAACTTCGATCTAGCTCTTAGTACTACATAAGCATATATTCCCTTTGTTAATTCACTCAGTTTTAGATAATGAAATTATGCCTCCCTCCTCTTTTTAGTCATCTCAAAACCCCTTTCCTGTCCTCATTATCAGTTATTAGCTTTGCTTCTTATTTACTAAAAAACTAGAGACAATCATAAATGAATTTCCAGTGGCTCTTGCTTCCATTATATCAATGTATTTGTATCTGTATTGTATATTTGCCTAAAGCTTACTTTCCCTTCTAAAGGTAAACCCTCTCCATATTCATTGTATGGAAGCCCTTACTCAAATTAATCCTACAAGTAATCTTCATATTTCTTATACCATCAACTTTTCCCATTCTACCAGATTAAGGACATCTGAATACCATGCTTCAATATTTATGTTTACTACCAATATTAATTTTATTGTTTTTTTTCCCAACAAGCCTTCCTCAAGTCTCTGTTCCCCTTTACAGATAAACTCCTTTTCTCTGCCCCTAAAACAATGCTATTAGCTAAGAACAGCTTTTCAAAATCTCTGCCTTGGTTTCTTCATCTGAAAAATGTGCACAGTTTTAGTCTCTATCTCTAAGAATTCCCGTAACAATTAAATAAATAAATCACCTGGTTGGCACATAGTAAACTCAGTAAGTGTTAGAAATTTTGTAAATAATTTTCTTAAATTTTATTTATTTATTTTTGAGAGAGAGAGTATGAGAGGAGAGAAGGTCAGAGGGAGAAGCAGACTCCCCATGGAGCTGGGACCCCGATGCAGGACTTGATCCCGGGACTCTGGGATCATGACCTGAGCTGAAGGCAGTTGCTCAACCAACTGAACCACCCAGGTGCCCTATAAATAATTTTTATACTACATCGTAACATAATAAAATATGATACAATAAAATATTGTCTTCTCTTTCTACTCTCTCTAGAATCCACTCTTATTGATAAGAATTTGTTACATGAGTGTGTAAGAGGGTCCTGATCAAGGTCCAGTTAAAAAATAGAGAAACCAAGCTAGATATTTCAAAAAGAATGGGCTTAATATAGGATGTTGGTAATATAGATACTAGAAAACTGGAGGAGTGAAAGGAGGAAGTAAAGTAACCAAGAAACTGCAGGTGACAGCTACCATTCCTAGGGCTACAGGAGAATGAGGAAGAAATAGTGTTACAAGAACTACAACTCAGGAGGAATTGCTAGCTCAGAAGTTGAGAGATTGGAAGAGGCACTCAAGAGACACAGCCCCCAAGACAGAGGAAGATAGAACCAGAGATGAAGAACTCTTGGTCTTCGGTGTTTATGCCTTCTGATCTCCCATTAGTGCCTCCAAATGGAGAAACCCAAAAGGGATCCAACAGGAAAAGTCATCTGGAAATTGTTTGCACATGGATGGTTCCTGAATTTTCTAGCAAAGTAGGAGTTCAGAGACATTAAGTAAGTTTCCAGTTAAGAGGCATTTTGATAACTGTGCTTATACTAAGAAATATAACTTTTTCCTAATTCTAAAGAAGTTAGAAAAAAAATCACTGAAGATCATTTCAGGATTTAAGATCTAAAGTTTCACACATTATACTAGTTATCCATATAAATAATGGCACAATGTTATAGTGGAATTCTCTGCATGGAAAATGATGCTATCTCTGGTTGTAAGGACATGGAAGTAGGTAGTATTATAAGATATCCAGAGATGATGGATGTTTCTTGTTTGAACAAGAATCCATGATTGTTTTCTAGGTGGAAAGGAACTTGTTTCCCCTTGCAAGTGGCTGTCACTTTTTTCTTTTTCCAATTGGTTGTTGTAACTGTGTGTGTATGTGTATGTGTGTGTATAGGATCATACAATAGGAGATCAAACTGATGCCTGACAATTTGGTTTTGAGTCTTAGATTTGGCTTTGTTATCTGTGCAACCTCAGGCAAGTGAATTCATCACTTTCGGCTTCAACTATCTCACACAAAAAAATGAGGAAAATGTTAATACTTACTCATAATGTTGTATTCAATGAGTTGAAGCATATGTAAAGTTGTTTAGATCTATACCTGCCACTGAATTAGCACTACATAGATGTTACCTATTATTTTTGTTGTTTCTGTTGGTTGTAGATTTTTAAAGTTTTCTTCTGTTGTCTATTTTATCACTTACAATTTTTTCCAGATTATTTAGATTTCCATAAATTAACATGATATGTAAAGGTTATCAAATATTCCATTCCATGTCTTGATATATAATTTCTTCATCCCGTTATTTATTCTAATCTAAGTTTCTCAGTGGCAACTTAGGGTTACTCAGTTGTAAATGAGTCCATGTGAAGTAGAAATAAAAACACAAAATTTGGGGCACCTGGGTGGCTCAGTGGGTTAAAGCCTCTGCCTTTAGCTCAGGTCATGATCCCAGCTTCCTGGGATCGAGCCTCGCATACGGCTCTCTGCTCAAGCAGAAAGCCTGCTTCTGCCTCTCTCTCTGCCTGCCTCTCTGCCTACTTGTGATCTCTGTCTGCCAAATAAATACATAAAATCTATAAAAGAAAAACAACAACACAAAATTTGCCCTGATTTGAATACCTGATTGAATATGTCCATCATTCTGTCTGAAGACTGCACCACAGGATACACTCTTCCCCCTAACATCATGCTCAAATTTTTAATCATGTAACTTAGACATCTTCCTAGGAAACTTCCCCGAGTATTATGGGGCCTGTGGAAGAGGCTATCCCTTTCTCATCAATAATATGCTTCCCAGAAGGAAAAAAAGTGGGGTCCAAATAGAGCTTGTATTTTTGTTCTCTCTTTTATAACCTCTACATGTGTCAAGGGGGCTCTAATACAGTCAGTCACTTCACTACCAAGAACAGTGATTAAAGTATAAATTGCATGAAGTTCACAACTCATCAGAGATTTTCACAGATGACAGGAATTGATGTTGTATTTTTTATTGGCTAACCTATAGCGCAGGAATAAAAAGTGTGCATACTTCACAGATAGAAACTTTAACAAAATCATAGTGAAATGTGTTTAGATTACTTCTAAGACAATTCTGAGAACATTTGTGTACAGTGTGTGTGTTGTATGTTTTTTCAAGTGATAACTTTCTATCAGAAAAAAATAAAATAAAATAAAACCACCTTCTCAGAATCTTCCTATTCCCCAACACCTTTCCAGTATAACTCCTCTTGGGCACCTAATTCATAATTATTGGTTATAATAATTAATTTAGCTGAAACCTATTCCTATCTCTCCAGAAGTGTTAAGACAATATCCAATAACAAACAGATGTTCAGCCTTTTTACTGTTATCAAAAAGTTATATATATATATATATACATATATATATGTGTGTGTGTGTATTTTTTATTTTTTTAATCTTTATCCAACAAAATGCATAGATTCTAAGTGTTCAGTTCAATGCATTTGACAAGACACATTTACTGCAGAGTTTCCTTGTCTCTTTCAGTGGGAGAGACCCATCCACATTATTGCATGTTTCAGTAGTGGTTTTTCTTTATTGCTGAGTAGTACTACATTAGGCAGGTTTGCAACAGTGTGTTTATTCTCCTGTTGACAAGCATTTGGTTTGTTTCCAGATTTAGATTATTATGATTTATAGTTACTGATTATTGACTATCAATTTGTGGTCATATGAGTGTATTCATATATGTGTGTGTGCTTCCTAATAATGGTTTGCTAAGCTCTAGTCCATTATCTTCATCCTTGGTAACATTTGCTGTTGAATTACCATTTCTTTAAAATAAAACTCTTTATTCTCACCAGAAAAACAAAACAAAACAAAACAAACAAATAAAAAACATCCAGTATCAAATGTATTCTACCACTGGGCAGACTGTAAACTATTGATTCATTTCCTAAAAGAAAAGATCGTTTTTCAAAAGAAATTATTTTTTTTTGAAGATTTTATTTATTTATTTGAGAGAGGCAGTGAGAGAGAGCATGAGCTAGGAGAAGGTCAGAAGAAGAAGCAGACTCCCCGTGGAGTCGGGAGCCTGATGGGGGACCTAATCTCAGGACTCCGGGATTATGACCTGAGCTGAAGGCAGTTGTCCAACCAAATGAGCCACCCAGGCGTCCCATTTTTTCTTTTTTTTTTAATTTTCCATTTTTTTCCCATTATGAATGGTTATTTTGTATCCTATCTGCAAAACATGTGACTATCCCTATGGTCACATATACTTTCCTATATTTTCTTTTACAAATTTTATGGCTCTCTCATTTATACTTAGATCCATGACCCAGTGTGAAATAAATATTGTTTATAAAATGAGGTAGGGCTTGAAAAAAGTGGTTTATTTGTTCCATGTGAATATCCAGTTAATTTAGTACCATTTTACTTGGTGCCCACAAAAAAAAAAAAAAAAAGATTTTAATGATGTTCTAGGCATAACAACTTTGGAGCTTGATGTCTCTTAATTAAATAGGTTAGTTTTGAAAATCATTTTTCATATCCTGGGACAGGCATTATATTACATTTACCTTTAGACTATCTTTACTTAAAGATTATAATATAATATAATAATAGTTGTATGGACTGAACTCTGTCTCCCCAAAATTCATATATTGAGTCCTAACTCAGAATATGACTTTATTTGGAAATAAATAAGTTAAAAAAGTTTGTTAGGGTGGTCCTTACTCCAATGATTAGTATTCTTATAAAAAGAGAAAAAAATACCAGTGATGCACACAAAGCAGAGGCCATGTGAAGATATGGTCAAAAGGTGGCCATCTGCAAGCCAAGGAGAGAAACCTCAGGAGAAACCAAAAATCTTGACACTTTGATCTTGGATTTTTAGCCTCCAGAACTATTAAGAAATACATTTCTGTTGTTTAAGCCATCCTGTCCTCAGTATCTTGTTAGGGCTACCCTAGAGGACAAAAACAGCAACCTAATAAACTAATACATGGTGGTAGCCAGGAACAAATATTCTGAATATAGGCATGGTTTGGCCTGAGAACAATCTGTGGGGAAAATTTGTTCCTTAGATTCAAGTTCTAATTTTTGCCCATTTTAATCATCCAGAGCCAGACAGGCTAAGATAGCAAACATAACTTTTTGTCATTGTAAGAAGCAATGATCATGGACCTACCATATTCCTTTCCTGCGCACCCATTGTGTCCTCTTCTTGTTCCCTGCCTCCCTACAGCAGACGCTTAAGCCCAGATTCTGAACATTTGTCTTTGGAAAATTCAAGTTCCAAAAGAATATTTTCCATCATATTCCTGCCAACTGGTTCACTTAGGCCCAAACAAAAAGCAAAATTAATATCAATATAACTCTCACTTTCCTCCATTTATGGCAGATTAAAGGAATGGGGAAACAATAAAGAGAACAACAAAGGAGAGAAAAGTCTTTCTCCCTTCAGTCTTCCTGCACAGCTGATGAAAGTCAAGGAAAAAATAGGAGAGCAGTATAAGCTATGTCAGTTTGTATTCTATTCATGCCAAGTTAAAAAACAAAAATTATCATTTCACAAGTGAATATAAACTACTTTGGGAAAAAAAAAAAAGGACTACAGTAACCCAAGAAGATCCTTTCCATGATGGTTCCATTATCCTTAGTAGTGTAATATTTTCCTTTAACAAAGAATGAAGATAAAGCTTCAATTTAAGCCTTGACTATTAAATTTTATGTCTCTTGTATTTTAACTTAAAATACCTTATTTAGGGGAAACAGTATTCCAAGTCCTCTAAAAACATCCTGAATATCAAGATGCTCTTGAAAAATTAATTCTGAGTGAAATTAATATAAACAAATGAATGTAAAGTATCAGTTTAATTGGATATCAATTCCAAAATTAAAAGCCATCAAAAATACAGAAGTTGTATAAATTAAGCTTGTTACCTAACTTAATATTTATGACTGAAAAGGTTTAGTGATGTAAGTCTGCAACAGTCAAGATTTTTAGCCACATCAGCTTCTTAAAAACTTTTGCATTATTTTGATGATGTCTCCTTTTGTATTTGTTTAATAAGTTTCATTTGAAATGTTACCAGAAAATATTATATATGAGTGATATTTTGACATTATGATTTTAGAAAAAAAGCACACATACCAGTTTATCCAACACCATGGTTTTCATTGACAGATGTTTTATGAAATAAAGTTGAATTGTATTTCTTGTTTGGATGAGCCCAAAACCCTTTTAGTTTTGTGTACTTACATAAAATGGGAGAGATGAAGGGATACCAAATGCTATGACTTTGGTCAATTGTGTGTATTCGTTTCTTCCATGGTTTTCCAGGGCCTCAGTGTTTAACCTTTACCTTGCCCTAAAACCTGAAAGGTATTGTCTCTCAGTAATTGTGTTTTTTTTTTTATGTTTTTTTTAATATAATTTTTTTTATTTTTTATAAACATATATTTTTATCCCCAGGGGTACAGGTCTGTGAATCACCAGGTTTACACACTTCACAGCACTCACCAAAACACATACCCTCCCCAATGTCCATAATACCACCCCCTTCTCCCAAACCCCCTCCCCCCAGCAACCCTCAGTTTGTTTTGTGAGATTAAGAGTCACTTATGGTTTGTCTTCCTCCCAATCCCATCTTGTTTCATTGATTCTTCTCGTACCCACTTAAGCCCCCATGTTGCATCACCACTTCCTCATATCAGGGAGATCATATGATAGTTGTCTTTCTCCGCTTGACTTATTTCGCTAAGCATGATATGCTCTAGTTCCATCCATGTTGTCGCAAATGGCAAGATTTCATTTCTTTTGATGGCTGCATAGTATTCCATTGTGTATATATACCACATCTTCTTGATCCATTCATCTGTTGATGGACATCTAGGTTCTTTCCATAGTTTGGCTATTGTGGACATTGCTGCTATAAACATTCGAGTACACGTGCCCCTTTGGATCACTACGTTTGTATCTTTAGGGTAAATACCCAATAGTGCAATTGCTGGGTCATAGGGCAGTTCTATTTTCAACATTTTGAGGAACCTCCATGCTGTTTTCCAGAGAGGTTGCACCAGCTTGCATTCCCACCAACAGTATAGGAGGGTTCCCCTTTCTCCGCATCCTCGCCAGCATCTGTCATTTCCTGACTTGTTGATTTTAGCCATTCTGACTGCTGTGAGGTGATATCGCATTGTGGTTTTGATTTGTATTTCCCTGATGCCGAGTAATTGTGTGTTTTAAATGCATTTTAGTTCCTAAAAGATTGAAAAAATTTCAAAGAACATGGTAAAAGAAGAAAAAGGAAAGAATACATGAAACTCTACCACATTTCATTTATGTACAAACTGCATTTAATTTCAAATTACTTATAACTTATATAAACTTATTTTCAGTATTCATTTGATATATATTTCTGTCTGAAAATGCCTGGGAATTTTGAGTTAGGATGGTATGTATCTTTTTTTAATTAAAGTCAAAACATTTTTTTTTCAGTTAATCTTTTTTTCACTTAGGTACAGGGTCTTCAGGAATGAGTTAAAGTCATAAGAAGAGATATGGGTACGTTATGATTTTAAAAAGTAGTTTGACTTTTTAAATATTTCATAAATGGGAACAGAATAATTCAAAACTATCTTTACTAAGTAGTGGAATCCATAGCACTAGTGTGATATAAAACATGTTTGCTATTATTTCTTCTTTGAATGGTCATAGACAGCTGGTGCTAGAGGCATAATTTGGTTCCAGTAAGGTGAAACCCAGCATTTGAATATAGAAATCCCTTATAAAATGACACCTGCATCAAATCAAAAAGCTCCAAGGTTGTGTTTTATTGTTCCATATATTGTCCTAAGATCTCAATAAAAGACTCTTAGGGGTTTGGATTTCCCACAATTCCTGATGGTGATAGACTAGCACAAAATACACCTGTCACTCAGCAAAAATGTTACTCAATGTTTTTACCTCTTTAGTACTCTTTATGTATGTTACAGATCTCAGTTTTCAATCTTTTATATAACATGCCAGAATGATCGCTTTCATAAACTGATTAGCACAAGAATCCATAGCATATTAGCTTATCCAACGAAGCAAATAATACAAGTTTATCTATCTTCCTGTTAAAAATAATTCAAATAAAACAAAATGTTTTCTATTTTAAAAGCTTAACTTTAGACTCTAGCCAACTCTTTTTTAAATAGTAATCTTCAACATAACAGAAATGGTGGTTTACTCTAATATCCTAGTTAAAGAAGACATTTGTTACATCTTTGTGCAGTTTGAGATTTTTTTATTGAAAAAGAATTCTGCAAATACCACTCAGCAAACTTTCAATTTAGAAACCTGACAAAATATTATCAAATTCTTAGATTAAGAAATCTTTTGTTGATTCTTCAAAAACAACGTACTATCCAATATGTTTCCTATTTTACATACCATATAAATATATGTTTATATACATATCCATTTATATATGCTATATATCATATGCTATAATTACCAAATATTTACTATGTATGTGATAAAAACAAACAAATACCAATAAATTTGAGTGTTTGCATATTATCATAGAAATGAATTAAAGGAAAAACATAATTCCAGATGGTATTTAAGCTTTATTTCTTTTAATAAATGGGAGAAGCTAATATTAATTATCCTTACTAGGACATAAAATTTTCTTCCAAAGAACAAATGTTTGTTTAATCCTTCCTTTTGAAACTGAAGGTAAATAGAGACCAATATTCTGGTGACTTTAATAAATATTTAAAATATAATGATGTTTTGTAAGACACAACAGAGTTTGGTGTCTAGTTTTAAGGTCATTCCTCACATCTCATTCATTTTGAGTACCCTCAGGTCTTGTTTGTCTTAATCAACAGATTTTTTTCAGGTTGTTTAATATCTTTATAATGACAGTTATCTGATCTGTAGATTAGTGCCCACCTACAAACCTATTATATATGTGTGGGTTTACATGGTTTTACTAATATTAGAATATAAAGAGAAAATAGAAATAGGTCAAAGATATATGTCAACATATGCCTAAGTAGTTATATTAATTGAGCATTTAGTTCTGGGCATTCTGGCAAGATAAAAATGGAAACATCATAAATTATCTGTCATGATCTGATAAAAAACAGTATACCTATTCTTCAAAGGAGATCATTTTTCTCCTGGTATTAAATCATCCAGCCAATGTACCAATTTAACAGTTAATCTAATGCTAAGTGGAATTCTAAAGTTGTATCATGATGGCTTATTTGGGGACTCTATCAGTATGGAATTGAAGACAGATCAAATAAGTCTATTTCTAATCACTTAAACCCCATGATGGGGCAAAAGAGTGGCCCTTTGGTTTAAGAAAACTGATTTTGGAAGGTATTATTTAAACAGAAGTAACTACATTCAGTTTTATTTCTAAATAAGTACATTTAATATATATTCACAGACCTGGGGATAAAAATATATGTATATAAAAAATATATGTTTATAAAAAATAAAAAATTTAAAATATATATATATATATATAAATTGACATCTTCAAGTATTGTCAAAAATATTACAATGATTTCCACACTTTGACATTTTGTTTTATTTTGTTTTGTTTCTTTCCGGGGCAAATTTGCAATCTGTAATCTGTTTGATCTTCCTTACATATGTAATTCAATTCATCAAACATTTGTGAAGCAACAGATATGTTTTCCAGACACTTTGCTAAGGTCTGAGGACAGCAGAAATTGGGCACTGCCCATTGTTCTTAGTTACGAAGCTAGGTTTGGTTTGTCCTTTGTGCTGACAACACTCACTGTCGCAAATGTGTCTTTGCCAAAAGAGCTCAATGCTAATCTCACTGTGACCACACCCTAACAGAGTGGACATTTTAAAGTGTCATTCTTTTTGCAGGGAAATTTGTAAACACCTACTGAAAAACAACACGTAGTGTATGTTTCTAATTAATTCAATTTCATTCCCAAATAGGAAGTATACTTATGAAAATGCCAACTTGACATTCCAAATGTGCCTTTTATCACAGACTTCACATAGCTTTCTTTCCTGCATTATGCAAATATATACAAGATCTATCAGAATGAACATTTCTAAACCCAAAGCAAAGTTTCATCAGTGTTTTCCCAGTGTCCAGGTGCACAGCTGGATGTATCTGTCATTTCTCTCTATCAAGAATTACTTGGCTCTACACCAACAGCAAGACAGAAGAAAGAGATATTAAGGAGTCAATCCCATTTACAATTGCATCCAAAACCATAAGATACCTAGGAATAAACCTAACCAAAGAGACACAGAATCTATACTCAGAAAACTATAAAGTACTCATGAAAGAAATTGAGGAAGACACAAAGAAATGGAAAAATGTTCCATGCTCCTGGATTGGAAGAATAAATATTGTGAAAATGTCTATGCTACCTAAAGCAATCTACACATTTAATGCAATTCCTATCAAAGTACCATCCATCTTTTTCAAAGAAATGGAACAAATAATGCTAAAATTTATATGGAACCAGAAAAGACCTCGAATAGCCAAAGGGATATTGAAAAAGAAAGCCAACGTTGGTGGCATCACAATTCCGGACTTCAAGCTCTATTACAAAGCTGTCATCATCAAGACAGCATGGTACTGGCACAAAAACAGACACATAGATCAATGGAACAGAATAGAGAGCCCAGAAATAGACCCTCAAATCTATGGTCAACTAATCTTCGACAAAGCAGGAAAGAATGTCCAATGGAAAAAAGACAGCCTTTTCAATAAATGGTGCTGGGAAAATTGGACAGCCACATGCAGAAAAATGAAATTGGACCATTTCCTTACACCACACACAAAAATAGACTCAAAATGGATGAAGGATCTCAATATACGAAAGGAATCCATCAAAATCCTTGAGGAGAACACGGGCAGCAACCTCTTCGACCTCTGCCGCAGCAACATCTTCCTAGGAACAACGCAAAAGGCAAGGGAAGCAAGGGAAAAAATGAACTACTGGGATTTCATCAAGATCAAAAGCTTTTGCACAGCAAAGGAAACAGTTAACAAAATCAAAAGACAACTGACAGAATGGGAGAAGATATTTGCAAACGACATATCAGATAAAGGACTAGTGTCCAGAATCTATAAAGAACTTAGCAAACTCAACACCCAAAGAACAAATAATCCAATCAAGAAATGGGCAGAAGACATGAACAGACATTTCTGCAAAGAAGACATCCAGATGGCGAACAGACACATGAAAAAGTGCTCCATATCACTCGGCATCAGGGAAATACAAATCAAAACCACAATGAGATATCACCTCACACCAGTCAGAATGGCTAAAATCAACAAATCAGGAAATGACAGATGCTGGCGAGGATGCGGAGAAAGGGGAACCCTCCTACACTGTTGGTGGGAATGCAAGCTGGTGCAGCCACTCTGGAAAACAGCATGGAGGTTCCTCAAAATGTTGAAAATAGAACTGCCCTATGACCCAGCAATTGCACTATTGGGTATTTACCCTAAAGATACAAATGTAGTGATCCAAAGGGGCACATGCACCCGAATGTTTATAGCAGCAATGTCCACAATAGCCAAACTATGGAAAGAACCTAGATGTCCATCAACAGATGAATGGATCAAGAAGATGTGGTATATATACACAATGGAATACTATGCAGCCATCAAAAGAAATGAAATCTTGCCATTTGCAACAACATGGATGGAACTAGAGCGTATCATGCTTAGCGAAATAAGTCAAGCAGAGAAAGACAACTATCATATGATCTCCCTGATATGAGGAAGTGGTGATACAACATGGAGGCTTAAGTGGGTAGAAGAAGAATAAATGAAACAAGATGGGATTGGGAGGGAGACAAACCATAAGTGACTCTTAATCTCACGAAACAAACTGAGGGTTGCCGGGGGGAGGGGGTTTGGGAGAAGGGGGTGGGATTATGGACATTGGGGAGGGTATGTGATTTGGTGAGTGCTGTGAAGTGTGTAAACCTGGTGATTCACAGACCTGTACCCCTGGGGATAAAAATATATGTTTATAAAAAATAAAAAAATAAAAAAATAAAATCTTTAAAAGAAAAAAAAAAAAAAAGAATTACTTGGCCTACACTGGTGGTTTCAGTGTATCAGCATCAGTCATCCTTAATCCCCTGTATATAACATTGGGAAGAATGAAATAAATCAGAGACTCTAATCCCTCTTTCTGTAGTATTGGTCATTTTGAGAGTGAGCAGATCAGCCTTGATAGTGGATTACTGGATGCCATATGCTCTCATTGGAACATCACAGATTGAATGTAACACAAAAATATATTTTTCTGATCTCTGAACAGCACCAGCTGAATCCATATTTTCATGAATGTCCCTCCATGACACTTGATGTTCTCTTAGTCATGTAGCCAGTTTATTAATTTCCTTTTAGCACAATTTCCAAGAATTTGCATCTGTCACTTGGAGCTGAGTATTATGAGGCTTCACCATTGTTCTAGGCAGTAGGAGCATGGTTGCGTTATTGTGTCTTCTGTCCTGGATGCCAAAGAAAATGTCTTTCAGTTGCTTTAAGTTAGTTGGCTTCAACTTACATAGAGAAACTGCAAACAGCTATCTTTTGAGAGCTTATCTTAAGCCTCAAATTAGCAGCTTGAGTTCATGTGTTTGTAATAGATAATGACCCTGACTTTTAGAGCCATTTTTGACAACATTCTATCATTATGGCTAGGTGTAAACCAAATGGAATTGGTTAGAATTACTCATTTTCTCAAAGTCATGTATTTTGGGTGAAGCAACAAAGAATTGGGTCCCCCCAAAACATTATCTGACTGATGTAGAGGAAAGAAAACTTCACTTAGCATTATCATTTTAGTATAATCACGCCAACTCAAACTCAAACATATTCAGATGTCTGGTCTATCAAGCCCATTTAGCCAGCCAGATACCATTGAGAGAGTTTTAATTATCTCAACTGAATTTTTAAAATTGCCTTTATTCACCTATTCACTCATTTATTTGGAAACTATAAAACATTTTAAGGAAAAGTGAGTTTAAGAGAAGACCTAAAAGATGAGTGAGTCATCATTTCCTCAGTCCAAATGGTCCTATAATTAAAAATAACTATGTACGTTTCAATGTTTCATCTCAAAAGCAGACGCTATGATAGTTATCTACTCTATATTCGGAGATCAATCAAGTCTACTCAGTATTCTCCAGAATTGTCCCTAGTGATAGAAGAGACAGGTCTCTGAAGAATAACAGCAATGGAATAACTCTTACAATAGAAATATCAGTAAGAGGATATTGGTGTGCACAAGAAGAAGCACTTCTGCCTTGATGGGACATGGAATATTCATAGAGGAGGTGACATGAGCTGAGTTATTCATTCATTCATTTAAAAATATGTTTTATGGATGATTTTTCTGTGCCATGTACTTAAATTTTCTCTGATAACCTTCTTTGAAGTGTTTGTTATGTTTACATTATGCACTTTATTTCTCTCCCCAGGAAAAGGGTAACTATTTCCAGCAGGTCCTTGGGTAACAGTCACTTTAATCTCTTATCCAACAAACACTTCCTACAGCTAAATTATGTTGGGATTTAATCCTAAGAGCCCAACAACCAGAGAAGGAGATAAGGATAGATCTTGAGGATGAGACACACATGTTCCTACAGCAGAGATACTCTACTGAGGAGGAAGTATGCCAGACTTTAATAAGGAAAAGTGGGCTACTTCTTATTTTTCTTTTAAGATTTATTTATTTACGAGAGAGAGAGAGAGAGAGAGAGAGAGAGAGAGAGAGAAGGTAGGGAGATCAGCAGGAAAAAGAGACTTCCAAGCAGACTTCCCACTGAGCACAGAGCTTGAAATGGAGCTGAGTCTCACAACCGGGAGATCATGACCTGAGCCAGAATCAACCGACTGAACCACCCAGGTGCCCCAGGAGTAGGCTGCTTCTGCATGAACAGGTGGTTGGCAGGGGGGCATGATCTGAGAACACAAGATTGTTTAATGTATTAACCCAGATGTTTGCATCATATGACTAAGTCATTTTATTGCTCAGTCAGAGCCTTGACTTCACATAGAACTATCTTGGTTCACTGTTTAAATTTCTTTGAAGATTTAGTACTTCATTCAAAAAAAAAAAAAAAGTATTTGGCCTGTTCTTCCATTTTCATTGTTCTCTGGCTCTAATTAGAGCCTGCTGTATTACCCAAGGAAGTCCCTTAGCTTTCACAATTAATTTTTAGTTGCTGTCTAATCACTGCTATCCTTTAGTTAGCTTTTTTAAAGTATCTACTGCACTTAGCAACAATCATTTCATTTCACTGTCCTTTATGTCAGTAGTTACTTACCCCACATCTCTCAAAGTTGTAAAACATTGCCCTAGCTTTTCACTTATTCCTTTTCACTGATACCTTTCACCTTCCACTGCCATTTCACTGTGAGAGAAAGTTTTAACAGCAGTTTGACTCCCTTATGCCAGAGTCATCTGTGCTCATCTAATACTAATGACCATACCTAGATGTGAGCTAGCAAAGGATTAAGTTCCTAAATTCTATTTATTTCTCTGAACAGTGCTGGCAATGATGACTTCAGGTTGGGGTCCTGGGAATCAGAATCTAATAAGATTAATATGCAAGAACTTTATCAGAGAGCACATGACTACCTCAAGAAGAAATGCAATCAGCATGATTGACCAGAAGGAGAGGTTGAACTGTTATGTCCTCCAAACAAAACCCTAAGTAGAACCTACAAGGAACTCTGCAGCTATCATGGTTCTTTGGCATTATGTATGTTGTGGTAAGGTATAAGTTTTGTATTCTTGCAGCTATCATCATCACATGTAACTTATCTCTAGGAAGGGGGTGTGACCTTGGCCAAAGCAGCTGATTCCAGCATGGGGCATTTTCCAGAGAGAGCTGTCACCTGAGAATATTTAGATATCAACATTCTGAGAATCTGAGGGACTCAGTCTTTTTGTCCTGAAGGGGAGTCTAGGTGGTGCATCACAAATCCACTCTGGAAATTTCAGAGGTAGTACTAGCCTCTAGTATAGGCAACCAATTTCAATAAGTTAGAGAATAATAGCATGCCAGAAGCTATGACAGACGGATGTACCAATCTCAAGCAATGTACTCAGGTCCCTAATGTTTTCAGGGCATTCAGATTAACTGAATCCTCTGGATAAGACCATAGGCATTCTACAAAGGATGGTAAGTATGCAGAGATGGAGGATCATTACAAGAACTGCTCATAATTTAACAACATAGAAAATATCAGTGCAAGGTCTTCAGGACCAACTACCAAGACCTGGGCCAAACTTCAAAGGTTAAGGGTGCTGTCCTCTATAAGACTATGAAGTATGAAACTTCTGTCATAGTGTAGTAAAGAGTCCTATAGGAATATATAGATAAGGTGCCTAACCATTCTTGGAAGGTGTAATCAGCAAGATTCCCAGAAATAGTGTCTAAAATGAGATGTGAAGAATGAATCAATATTTTATCAGTGAATGGGGTCTTAGAATTATACACAAACCAGAAGTTTTAGTGTTTCATTTCAGAGATATTGATTATCTGTAGACTCTGATCCACCAATGGGAAAACATCTGACAAAACTTTCCAAATTACACAGATTTCTCTCATGTATCCAGTTTAAATACACATGACCAAATGGTGTTAGTATGATTATAGCTCTTCTAATCCAGGACACAAAATTTTTTCCTTGGATCCGTTTAGTTCTGAAGTTCATCAATAATCAATATAAGATTTAGAGAGTATAATACTAAATCTATTATGAGCACAAAACTGAAAAGAATAATTAGTACAGTATAAGACAGCATCAAAATCTGACATGATTTTGAGAGGCTGGAGTAATCTAATAATGAAATAAAATAATTAGACCTTGGTTCAAAGAAATAATAATAGACATAGAAATACTACAACATATAACTTAGCACTGTAGGTGGTGAAAGAATATAGACATTAAGTATTTAGTTAATTAAATACTTCATAAGAAATACAATATGTCTATCAAATGCCTAAGCAATCTTGTGGGCTTTATAGTAAAAATAGGATATCTGCAATGTGAGAATGAAAGCTCTTTGTTGTGCTCTGTTTCCAATATTAGATTTGGTTCTGGCACTATACATAATTTTCACAAATTGGTTCTGCCCTCTGGTTTAAAGAATTAACTACATAAATACAACTCACGCAAGATATGAAGCACCATATGTTGGGTGATAAAGTCAAGAATTTTGTCAATAGCATATTCAGTGGGAGTTCATTAACATAATACACATTTCATGGGGTACTTCCTGTATAAATCACAGCGCCACAGATAGCAGACACACAGCCTCTTGATCTTAAAGAGTTCATATTCCTGTGTATATGTGAAATTTAGCCTGATTATGGACTAAGAGTCAAATATAAATCAGAACAGAAAACTGTCTTTGGAATACTTGGGTCAATATTAAGGATGGCTGCAATTTGAATAATCAGCAGTGACTTATAGATTAGTTAAGCCAGGTAAAGAGCAATTAGAAAAAAATTAAGGGTTTAAGGAAGGTATAATATGTGTTAATTCTAGATTCTCTACAATGATCACATCCCCTCAAAAGGAAAAAAAAAAAAAAACTATTGACCAGTCAAAACTCAGTTTATTAAACTTATTAGCACACTTGGAAAACATGACCTTTATAAACTCCTAACAGTATCAAAAGGGGAAGAAAGGAAAAGAAAGGGAAAGGAAAGAGTATTTATAGGTTTTACTTCCTGGACTCCAGGGTCTTAATATAAGACTTACAAGGCAAGAAAAAATGATTGAGAGTTCATGTCAGAGTTCATGACATACTGGCCTAAGATTGGTGGACATACCAAAACCAAAGTCTTAAAGCAAATCTTGGTGAGCTATTGTCTTGACCAGCAAACTATTTGTCCAAGTGAGCAGACTATTGTGCTGATTAGATAACTATTTGCCCATGTGAGCAAACTCAGGTAAATTGGTTTGCAGATTTCCTGAAGTAAATAATTTTTTCACCAGTTTGCTGTCTTATCTACCTAAGAATTTCCTGGTACCCAGATTAGGTCATTTTTCAAGTAAAGCTAGAGAACATATATTTAAAGATTTTACTTATTTTTTTGAGACAGAGAGAGCACACAACTAGGAGGGGAGGGGCAGAGAGAGAGGGAGAAGCAGACACCCCTCTAAGTAGGGATCCCAGCATGGGACTTGATCCAAGAACTTGGAGATGACCACCTGAACTAAAGGCAGATGCTTAACCAACTGAGCCACCCAGGCACCACTAGAGAAAATATTAATGCCATCTTTGGTGGCCGTTCTGTAAATACCCAATGGACCCCACCCAAAACTTGATTTGGGTATCGAAACTGATGACACACACATATGCCAAGAGGACTAAAGGGTTTATGACTTGATTTGGGGTCTCTGGGTAGAATAGAATAAACCTCTTAAACAAGTCTTAAATGTCTTGAAAGAGCAAGGAAAGAAGATTGGCTCAGATATTTTATTGTGGTTAAATAGTAGAGCTGACCCGATTAGATGTTTCTCTAAAGAAAATATATCAGTGATCAACAGTTATATGAAATGATGTTCATTGTCACTAGTCATCAGGGAAATGCAAGTCAAAACCACTGTGTGGGGTGCCTGGGTGGTTCAGTGGGTTCAAGCCTCTGCCTTCGGCTCAGGTCATGATCTCAGGGTCCTGGGATCAAGCCCCACATCAGGCTCTCTGCCCAGCAGGGAGCCTGCTTCCCTCTCTCTCTACCTACCTCTCTGCCTACTTATGATCTGTCAAATAAATAAATAAAATCTTTGAAAAATAAATAATTAATTAATTTGAAAATAAAAAAAAACACTGTGAGATATCACCTGACACATGTCAGGATGATTATTGTCAGAAATTGTAAAGAAACAAAGATATCAAGTATCGGTTAGGATGTGGGGAAATTGCAATCCTTCCACACTGTGATAGGAATACAAAATAAAACGGTATGGAGGTTCCTCAAAAAAGTAAAATTAGACCTGTCATAACAATCCCATTACTGAGCAGATACCCAAAAGCATTGAAATCAGATCTCAAAGAGATATTACCATTCCATGTTCATTGCAACATTATTTACAATTGTCAAGATGTGGATACACTGTCTATCAACAGATGAATGGTTAAAGAAAATGTGGTATATACCTATAGTGGAATATTTACCTTAACTTAAAAAAGAAAGAAATTATGCAAAATGCAATAACGTGGTTAAGCCTGGAAGACATTATGGTACCTGAAACACATCAGTCACAGAAAGACAAATACTGCATGATCCCATATACATGGGATATTTTAAATAGCCAAAATCATAAAGTCAAAGAGTGGAGTAGTGATTGCCAGGGGCTAAGAACAGGGAAGTAACATGGGGAGTTACTAATCAATGAGTGTATAGTTCCAAGGATGTAAGATGAATAAGTTCTAAAGATCTGCTGCCATAAAATGTTGTACCTACAGTCAATAATAATTGCATTGTACACCTGAAACAATGTATTAAGATGGCAGAACTCATGTTAAGTTTCTTATCACAGTAAGATAAAGTTGTTTTTTTTTTAATAATAAAGAAAGTGCCAAAAGATATGAAAATAAAAATGAACTTAAAGTGAGTTTCCTGAACAGGAGCAGGAAATTGCATGATCTGGATCTCCCTCCAGCACCAAAAGGAGTGAATTTCTTTCTTTTTTTTTTTTTTAAAGACTTTATTTATTTGACAGACAGAGATCACAAGTAGGCAGAGAGGCAGGCAGAGAGAGAGGAAGATGCAGGCTCCCTGCTGAGCAGAGAGCCAGATGCGGGACTGGATCCCAGGACCCTCTCGATCCCAGGACCCTGGGATCACGACCTGAGCCGAAGGCAGAGGCTTTAACCCTCTGAGCCGCCCAGGTGCCCCAGGAGTGAATTTCTTACCAGTTTGCCTGAGGGCGGAGCAGAAAGGCAAAGAAGGAGGCTTGAGGTTTAAAAGATGTTAGTAGTCAAATACCAAAAAGTGAAGTAAGACTTCTTATTATGTCCTGATCCATTTTCAACCAACACTGTGACTTTGGAATGTTGAAAAACTTTGTAATGTTTAGGAATTACTCATCAAGAATGGTGCAACCCCAGGAGATAATTTCATGGTAACCGTGTCAGTGGAGACATTTAAAGGAAAAGTGGGAGACTGAGCATAAATGGGACATCGTTTTTTGTAAGCTCTATAAAAACAATGCACACCATCAGTTCCTTAATTATCTGCCAAAGTTTGATTTGTTTTGGAATGCACACCATCAGTTCCTTAATTATCTGCCAAAGTTTGATTTGTAAAAGTTTGGTTAAAAATCTGTCAGGAATTTTCCGCATGGATTGTGTCAGTGCAGAAACAAAACTCCCACCTTAGGTATGTCATAATTTCTGGATCTCTGGTCTGTTGTGTTTGCCATATGAAAAAATCACTTAGAAAACCTACAGATTTATTACAAGAAACTGGTACATGAGGAAAAAAAGAAAACACCCAAATGAAAGAATACAAACTTAATAGTTGTTTCATGACATACTGTAGCCAAAGTGTGAGCAAATACTCTTCAGATATTAAGATGTATATCAAGGAGTTACTAGGGATGGAAAGGCAATATTAAGAACAGGGACTTTATCGGGGCATTTGGATGGCTCAGTCTTTTAAGCAGCTGCCTTCAGCTCAGGTCATGATCCCAGGATCCTGGCGTGACGTCTGCTTCTCCCTCTGCCACTCCCCTCCTTGTGTTCCCTTTCTTGCAGTCTCTCTCTCTCTCTGCCAATTAAACAAATAAAAAATAAATAAAATATTTACAAAAAGAATAGGAACTTTATCATTGCCAAGAGGTATTATGTGTCTATAAAGAAGGCACAAATCTTAAGCAAGCATAAAAAAGAAAAAATAATCTTGCCATTTACAACAGCATGGAGTGACCTAGCGAGTATTAACTGAAATAAGTCGGAGAAAGACAAATAAGTAGTAAGTGAAATAAGTCCAAGAAAGACAAATAAGATACGATTTCACTAATACGATTTAAAAACAAGCCAGGGGCATCTGGATGGCCCAGCTGGTTAAGCAACTGCCTTTGGCTCAGGTGGTGATCCTGGAGTCCAGGGATCGAGCCCCACCTTGGGCTCCCTGCTCAGCAGGGAGTCTGCTTCTCCCACTGACCTCTCCCCTCTCATGCTTTCCTTCTCTCATTCTCTTTCTCAAATAAATAAGTAAAATCTTTAAAAATAAATAAATAAAATAAGCCAGAAACAAACTCTTAAATACAAAAAACAAACTGGTGGTTGGTAGAGGGGATAGGGGGGAGTAGAGAAAGTAGGAGGACAGGTGAAATAGGTGAGGGAACAAGAGGTACAAACTTCCCATAAATAAATAAATAAGTCACTTGTGTGTAACATATAGCATGGGAAATATAGTCAATATCTGAATAAGTTTGTATAATGACAGATGGTAACTAGATCTATTGAGGTGATCATTTTGTAATGTATAAAAATGCTGAATCAATACGCTGTACCCCTGAAACTAATATAATATTGTTAGGTTAATGCTAATCAAAAGACAGCTTATCTGCAAAAAAAATAGGGATTTTTCACTGTTAAGAGGTATTATGTGTCCATAAAATAATTACATTTTTCTAATTTGTCAGAGAGAGAGAACACAAGCTGGGGAATGGCAGGCAGAGGGAGAAACAGGCTCCCCACTGATCAAGGAGCCCACCATAGGACTAGATCCGAGGACCCAGCATCACAACCCAAGACAAAGGGAGACACTTAACTGAGCCACCCTCATGTCCCAAAAAATAACAAATCTTAAATAAGCAAATGGAAAGGAAAATATCTAAGAAGATATAAAGGGGCACCAAAAAAAAAAAACAAAAAACAAAAAACAAAACAAAAAAAAAAAAAAAAAACAGAGATTAAGCATAAAAATCAATAGCTCTGTTGATTTTGTTCTATGGAACTTGGGCAGAAATAGTCCACTTCTAGCTGTCGGTCAGCTGCTTGGTTAGTATCAGGCAGAAGCTGTCTCTTTCCTGCTGTCAGATGTTTCTGGAAGCTTCTCCTCAATCCTCAGTTTGAGTTCTTTTACTGACACAGTCTCCGTAATTTGAAAATGACTGATGTCTATTTAATTGAGGGATATGAATCCAAGGATCAACACCCCAAGGACCATTCAAGGTTCAGGGCAGACATTCTTGAATGTGTTTTCCAGGCTGTAAGTTGTGAAGAAATTATTTCACAAGATAATTCACAGAAAAAGTTTCTGATATCTTTTAGTAATATGATCACATGAGGCCTTTAAAATATTTCACAGGATCAGTCTGTATTAAGGCAGCCTCTGGGATTGGAGATGATATTCACAGAGTTCAAAAATTTCTGAAAGTTGGCTCCAGTTTGAAAATTCCATTTGTCCTTTCTAACTTATCTGAAGATTGACAGTGACATGGGCTTCAGAGTTTCTGAATTAAATACAATGACTTGCAAGGCTCCTTAATAACAGTTTAGGGGAAGTGAATGATGCTATCCTCAGAAAAAGGGCATTGAGACTCCTTAAGAGAGGAAATAAAAATTCAAACACATTTTTTAAAAGTCAAGCAACTTTTTTTCCCCTGTCCCTCTAAAAGCTGAGCCTTCTCTCCACCTTGACTACAAATATGTAATAAACAAAATATATTCATATCCCCATTGCTGTAGTCATGAAGACATTCTTTGGAGATATAACATAAAATCAATCCAGGAAAATATACTCAGTAATTACTCTGGGGATAAGAATAGGTTGCATATAATAAAAACACTGAAAAAATCCCCAGAGCCTTTATACCCTAAAGTATATTATGAGTATTTTTGGTTAATAAGATCACTGAAACCTAGGGTCGATCAGTCAGTTAAGTGTCTGTCCGCGCTCAACTCTAGTCATGATCTCAGGGTCCTGGGATCAAGTCCCTGTGTGGGGCTCCCTGCTCAGTGGGGCATCTGCTTCTCCCTCTCCCTTTGCTCCTACCACCATTCATACTCTCTCTCTCTCTCTCAAATAAATAAAGTCTTAAAAAAAATCATTGAAACCTAGAAGAAAAATTTTAGACTATTGTACCAATCTGCATGTTTAAATTTGAGTATATTTTTAGCCTGAAAATGCAACCACTGAAATATATTTACATTAACCCATTTTCTTATAAAAATTAATCTAGAAAAAGTAAGCTTCATTTGAAATTTGTTGTTTTTTTTAAGCCTAAATTCTTTAAACAAAAATATGGTGAATGTCAAACAAATCTACTTATATTCGTTATCCATTATTTTTAAATGTAAAGAGGCAAAGTTTTATATTTTTTAGTAGCATTCTCAGAAAACCCAAAAACAGTTTAAGACCTTAATGTATAAAGATCAAAGATACCTTAATAATTTTATTATTTGGAATTTGGGACATGAGCCAGGAGTTGTCAGAAGTAAAAAGTTACGAATGTAAGTTATAAGTATCTAAAAGGGACAAATAACTAAAGGCAAAATTTAAAAACCCATAGCAATAGCAATGATTATTACAAACTTAATATTTGGGGGCACCTGGGTGGCTTCGTCAGGTAGGCGTTTGACTCTTGATTTTATCTCAGGTCATGATCTTGGGGGTCGTGGGATTGAGCCCCTTGATGGGCTCTGAGCTCAGTAAGGTGTCTGCTTGTCCCTCTCCCTCTGCTCCTCCCCTGGTCACACTGACTCTCTCTCTCAAATAAATAAAAATATATATTTTTTATAAAAGGAAACTTTTGCTTGTCTTCAACAATAAGAATTTTTTTTCTAAAATAATTCAGAAGTATGTCAAAAATACAAAGAATAGCAGAAGTATTTTAAATGAAATTGAAATGATGGGAGTCAGTATGTAAAGTTACCTGGATAAGTTTAGCGAACTAATAACTGATGCTTATGGTCAATCCAGTTTAGGTTTTTTTTTTTTTTTTCATTATTCAACAACCACCATTTGAGATGAGCACTTGATTATTTTAGTCATCTTTATAATAAATGGGTATAATCAATAAGTGAGATGGTAAAATTCAGTAGTAGTCGATTTTTTTCTTCTGCCAAAACACTAGCTAATCCACTGGATCTAGTTACATACTAAAGAGGAGTCAATGGAATAAGAAGAAGAAGGAGGAGGAGGAGGAGAGAGAGGAGGAGGAAGAAGAAATATTGCAGCTCTTAAAAATAAGGAGCTTGGATTACCAAAGAAAAGAGGCTACCTTCCTTGATTTTTTTTTTCATCCATTAAATTTTAAGAACTGTCTTCTTATTTCGTCTATTTCTTTAAACTTTGCTTTCAGCAGCATTGCATCTATTATACAGATCCCTAAAATGAAGGGAAAGCAAAGAAGTGAAATATTCTCTGGGTGCTAAAATTCAGTCTGTGGAAATGTATCTAGAAAATGTTGATCAACCCAAAGAGCCCTAAAGTGAAACCAATCAAGTGAAGGGGTCTCTTATAGCTTCTGCCTGGCCTTATCATAACATTACTGATGCTGCAAAGTGAGTCAACTGGCTAGGACTTCCCACAATCCACGAAAGGACACCCAAGGCTACTTGGTCTCTACCCTCTTTTACTGAATCTGCAAGGAATTCTATCAATTACTCATTCAGCCCTTTTGCAAGCATCCTTGAAGTCCTTGCATGTGCCTCTACCTTAGCTGTTGAAGGAAGATATGAAGAAAGATACCTCACTCTTGTTTTTGAAGATTCCAGTAATCTGCTTTTCAAACATGTAAGCTGCTGTGATGTGATGTGCTCAACCTATAATAGAAGTGGACAGAGCGGAGAGGGCGAGGAGCAACCGTCAGTCTGGAGCGTGGATTAGGGGAGTGCTGCAAGTGAGTCTGAACCACAGGCGCTGTCCAGGAGGCACTGGAGAAGGAAGGTCACTCAGCGCGAACCCCACAAAATCACACAGGCAGAGGAGGTGACTGTCTCACTGCTGAAAATCAGAGACTGTCTTCAGTCCGGTTTCTCTTAATTAGATAAGGTTCATTTTAGGGGCTGAAATACAGGTGAAGCTGCAAGTGGGCGATGAGTGTGAGGAAAGCCGGGAAGCAAATGTTAGAAACCAGACAGGGTCTGATTTTATCAGTATTCCTAGAAGAAGCTGCTCTTATGTGTGTGTCTGTGTGTTTTTTTTTAACATAATTATTGCTACTCCAGATCATTCTTCTACAAAGACACAAATTATCAAGTGGCTGTAAAATACTCTCCCTAAGTATTTTAGACGGAGAAAAACAGGAAATAAAGAAGGCGCATGTTCTGCCTGAATATGTCACGATGCCCTTACCAAAATCTCGTGTTTTTTTAAGTACCAGGAATGTATCTGCTTTTTCACATTTAAATATGCAAAAAGAAATGCAGGGACTATAGTGGTAGGACAATAAAGTCATGTTGAACTTCTCACACAATTGCTTTTGTTATGTTCAAAGCAGTTATTCTTGCTGTCAGCAGGAATAAAATATACTACCATTAAAGAGTGTAAAAAAAATCAAATGTGTTCCTGGGAATTACAACATAAGCTGCATGCAAATAACCTCACAATTTCTAAGGCCTGTCTCCTATTTGGTACTGATGTTTCAGTTTTAATTTGTTGAGGTTTTCTGGTTTGTTTTTAATTTCCTAAAAGCTGAAGCAAAATCTATTTATCAGCTTAAGTCTAAACTGAGTTAGGGGTGCCTGGGTGACTCAGTCAATTAACTGTCTGCCTTCGGCTCAGGTAGTGATCCCTGGGTCCTGGGATTGAGCTCCCTGTCAGAGGACTCCCTGCTCAGTGGGAAGTCTACTCTCCCTCTGCCCCTCTCCCCTAAGCATGCACACACTCTCTCTCTCTTTGTTTCAAATAAATAAATAAAAATCTCTAAAAATAAATAAAAAATAAATAAATAACTGCAGACTTATCCATTACCTTTTTTATATTTATGGAGCACATTCTCTAATAGCTTTTTAACCACAAGTGCCTAAGAGGTTATAGCATGGGAAGAAATTGGCATGGGATCAAATTGTCAACCAGTAGGCTTTATTGGAAGGTAATCTTGTGGCAAGGAGGCTTTATTTTGGATCACCAAATATCAGGATCTCACAAATTTTATCTATAACTAGTTTTTGTGCAAAATAACATACAGTGTAAAAGAAATAATATCTGACTGCATGACTTCTAAGATAAGGTGGAAATAGAAACTGAAGTTTCCACCAATCTGTAATCAGACTTTCATTTAATTCACTCACTTTCAGCAACCTAACTCATTGTTGTCTTCCACGATAACTGGTGTTCCCGAGTTGTCCTTACTGGTTTAATTTCTTTAAAAGACAGAATTCTGTCAGAGACTGGGAAGGGAATGGAGTGAGAAAACAAGGTGGAGAGCAAGTTTTGTTTATGGGTTTGAGAAGGTCTCAAGCGTGCACTGCTCTTTATATAAATTTCTACCATCCACCAGTTTTCATTCCACAATTTACCATGTTTTCTGTTTCTTCGGTGATAAAACTTGTAACAAATCTAGAGCTCTACTGTCTTGCATTCTGCAGGGAAAGTGAGTTCATTCCTTATTAATTTCCCTTTGGATTGTCTGAGTTGGTTAACAGCTCCTACTCTGCTCAAACAAGAGATGAGGTCTTGGATTTAGAGTCTAAAAGTCACAAGGCACAGTAGGTACAAAATACAAAGTTTACTTAGGTTTAAGAAAGAATAAAGGTGCACCTGGGCGGCTCAGTTGGTTAAGTGCCAGCCTTCACTTCAGGTCATGATCCCAGGGTCCTGAGATTGAGCCCTCCATCAGTCTCCTTGCTCAGTGGGGAGTCTTCTTCTCCATCTCCCTCTGTGCCTCCCCCAAGTTGTTCTCTCTCTCTCTCACTCGCTCTCTTGTGCGCGCTCTCTCTCTCTCTCTAAAATAAATAAAATATTTAGAAAAATAAAGAAAGGGAGGAAAGAAGGAATGAGCTGTCATGGCAGGAACAACAGCATAACCAACAGTCATGGCAGGAACAACAGCATAACAACCAAGGTCTCATGACTCCCAGATACGGTTACAAAGATGATACTGAGTGAGTAAGAATCACCTCAGCTCTGGGAAGCCATCAGCTCTGGGGTCCCTATGACTTTTCTATAATGCTAGTTATCCAGACACTTGCATTCTTTGATGCTGCTGAAACTCATTGTTTGTAAGTCACTAATAAATTAGTGGTGGGGAATGAATTAGAGGATTTTCACACAGCCTGTCTGCTGGGACCCTATGCCCTAATCTCCTCTTCTTAAAAGTACACCAGACATATTGGATTATGAACCACCTTCATAACCCCATTTAACATTAATTCCCTCCTCAAAGATCCTATCTTTAAATACAGTCACATGTTGAGTTACCAACAGTTCGGACTTCAGTATATGAATTTTGGAAGAACACAGTTCAACCTGTAAAGCCTCCAATACTTAGGCATCCCAGAGGCCAAAGGAAAGGCTCAGACAACCTGTTAAACTTCTTCTTTGACCATTCATCTATGGTGCATGTTCCAAAAATATTTATCCCTTCATCTCTCCCCTCCTAGGAGTAGAAATAAATGTGTGTATTTAATATTTGTGTTTAATTAAGTGCAACCAGAAATACCCACTCCCAGATTCAACCATTGTTGAGCCAAATAAATAGAAAAGATTTCATTCTCCTGAATAATATTCTAGAATCTAAGAAAAAATTGGAAGCCTAGGATAACTATTTAACAGTTGCTCAGTTTTGATAAATAAATGGTTTAGTGTTTTTCTGGAAACTAAACATAATAGCCAAAAATGGCAGAACAATATTTCAACAGGAATTCTGAAAGCTATAATAAACACAGCAAATGACTCAATGCTGTAACTCAGCAAGAAAAGAGACAAACCACACAATTTTAGGTACTTAGTATGAATTCTTATTTGGTAGTCTCCTGAAAGGTATGGTAGAGGCAATGAAGCATTTATCAGTTTTTCTATCTAGAGATAAATGATAATCAAAGAGCATTTTTTTATTCATTATGACTTGCTGTGGGGAAAAAATAGTAATATTGCCTTTACATGCTTTCTAGTAATAACAGATTCTCAGGGTGTGGTGTTAAGAAAATCCCCCAAATCTACTCTGCTGGGAGATATCTCAAATGTTCATAACATTACCTCTTTTGAAAATAAAAGCGTAAGTACTAAAAATTATTTTCTCTTCCATTTTTGACCTAAATATTCCTGTTTAATCAAGAATTCCTTATCCAAACATTTAACCTGGCCAGTTTATGTGTGAATTTGTGACCATTTGGGAGAACATAAGTCATAAAGTTTTCATTCCTTGATTGAGATTTTGAGAGTGAAACAGAAACAGTTTCTGGTTTCAAAGCATAAACCATCCATACAAAGATTTACATTAGAGAACCGGGAAAAAAACATTTAAATATCCCAGATGATAATTCAAATCATTAACTCTTAGAAAACTCCAAGCCCAGTGATCTCAAATGTGTCTGGGCAATTTAGCAAAACATACCAAAGCTCTGTTAAATAGGTAATTTTATTGTTCCAACATTTTATTAGTTTAACTGATCTGTTTGTTTGAGAAGACCCTGAAGCCTTATAAAAGACATTTCATTTTGTTTACTGTAGCTGACTGTCATTATGCAGCTATTAAATTTTCATTTTTATCCAATATGCATTTTATCTGATAAATATGAATTATAGCAATAGGTAAATAGCTGTAACTAGTGGGGTGTTCAACTTCTCTCATAAGAATACAAGAGTAACCAAAAGTCATACTTGGATATGTAATATAACTATAGAGTTTTTCAAATCCTTATTTTATTCAGAAGGCATGACAAAACATTTAACAAGATAGTGAGAATTTTTCAGCCACTCTATCAAGAAGGATCTGGCTGATCCTTAAAAGTTTAACTATAAAACTGGATTAACTAAAAATGAGTCAAAATTATGCAGAAAAAGAGCCAAAAGCAAAGTAATAAATATCAAAGTCTTTTTTGTAGTATCCTAGAGAATATAAAATAAAATTTGTGATCTTACCACTGGTAATTTTAAGACCAAATCTATATAATGTGCATATTAAACTATATTACTAAAGATTTTTCTTTTTATTCTCTTTATTTGTGTAAATAAAAAATAAATATTTTCAGGGTGAAAAGGAAGAAAAGACAGAAGTTGAAAGCAAATGTTGAAGCAAAGTAGTAATTCTTGTAAATTTCTTTTTTTTTTAAGATTTTATTTGTTTATTTGACAGAAAGATATCACAAGTAGACAGAGAGGCAGGCAGGGTGGGGGGAAGCAGGCTCCCATCTGAGCAGAGAGCCTGATGTGGGACTCAATCCCAGGACCCTGAGATCATGACCTGAGCCAAAGGCAGAGGCTTAACCCACTGAACCACCCAGGCACCCCTTTTGTAAATTTCTTGGTGTTAAATATGCAAAATAAATCCTTCATCTATTATTATATACAATGAGAGGGAGGTTGTGTGAAACTCACTCTTAATCCTTTCCTGAGCAAGATACTAACCTTGCTGTGTGGACATTTCTTTATCTGTCAAAGTGGGACAGTAGTAGGATCTACTCATAGAGGTGAAGTGGGTACTGAATGAGTATAAATATGTAAGACAGTTCAAGCAGCATATGAAGATTAGTGTCATTTAAGCATTCAATATATTTAATCCTCACAAACATAATGAATTGTAGAAAATATAAAATAGATGAGTATAGAATCCTGGAATTCTGATATACTGACATTTAAGCAAGTAATAGCTCATGGACATAACCAGAAACGAGTTATTGAGAATATTATTTACTCAGTATCAGAAATACAATATTTCTATATATTTCATTCATCATATATGAATATTTATATAAATAGACATTCACATATATCATATATACCCACACTTCCTATATCTGTACGTAAAGACCTAGTAACAGTAATCTCTGAGATCTCAAATATTCCAGAGCACTCAAAAGACTTATTGATAAAAAGCTACTGAAAAACATCAGAATTGAAAATTTTAGAATAGGTGTCTAAGTGAATTCCATTATTACCATATCAAATCCACCTTTATTCTCTGAGCTACTGCTATATAAAAATTTCCTAACTAAAATTCATGTCAGCCATAGCATAGCACTTTTTTAATATTCTCAACTATTGAAAGAGGAGCTAAGGACTATAAATAATTTTGAGCCCAGGTAAATGAAATACTTTTTATTTTATTTTATTTATTTATTTGACAGAGAGAGAGATCACAAGCAGGCAGAGAAGCAGGTAGAGAGGGAGGGGGAAGTAGGCTCCCTGCTGAGCAGAGGGCCCAATGAGGGGCTGAGATCCTGAGATCATGAAGAGAGATGAAGGCAGAGGTCCAACACTCTGAGCCACCCAGGGACCCCTACTTTTTGTTTTTTGAGGCAATATCAAGAAAGCCACTATTAGATTTAACTGCTAATATCCAGAAACATAAAATCCTTAGGTAGGTCTAAAGAGGAGTGGAAGCAATAACTTTACAGATAAAACCACTATTAACCCTGAAAAGATTTAGTAAACAAAGAACATCTCTACCTGCTCATTAGTTATTGATGACCATATGATGTGAATTTATGAACAATAAGCCAGAAGCACAAGTTTACTTGGTTATTTATTATACTCATATTAGTTCATATGTCAAACATAAAAACAGAACATAATTTAACTTTTTTACCTTTATAGAATATTGATAAAAGATATTATGATAGATTGGAGGCAAGAAGATTATTCTATCTATCTGCTCTTTGGTTTATGAAAAATGTGTTATTATTCTGATAACTTCAGGATTCCTCCAGCTTTGCTTCCTCTTAAATATTTACATAATTCTTTTACACAATACTCTAAGAAGAATATCACTAATTTTCTTTATCCAGATTAGCTGCAACCTTACCTGCTGTATTTGCAATGAACATTCTGAATACTTCAGACCCAGCATATACTTCTCCTCAGTCATCCTTCTCTTTTATAGACAGGTAAGAATGACCAATGGGGGATGCAACATTCAGCTAATCCCAAGTATTCTGGAGGGTTATAATTCTATGTAATGACTTCTTTATACTACAATTCCTCGACATCTTGGAAAATTGCTCATTATCTATTTTAGATTTTGACTAATCTTCATGTAATACAAGCACTTTATGCCAAACAAACAAAAGCAAACATCACGTAGATCAAATTTGAGTATATCCCAAACAAACTTAGAAAGCAATATAACAACTAATCTAGTCAAGAGGGTTCCTTCTACCATAGCAACTTTGAGAAATGAAAGTAAATCTGCATTCAAGATTATTGCTTTAGACTTATATATTTAAATAATCTATTCTGAAAGACATTTGGGATAAGTTACAGCAGGTTCTCTAAAACTTTATTTCCTGTGATGTGAGATGAGAATCATTGACTACATCCTTGCTCCTCAAAGGATTAACAACATTGACACCACCATGAAGATTCCTAAAGATAATCTCATGCTCTATCCAAGACCTAATGAATCAGGACTTTTACAATATCTATGAATGATTCACACAAACCTTAAGATTTGAAACCTTAGAGTTGAAAATCACCAGCTCCTTAACCTTATATACTTATATGATTCTTTGAATTTCTAGTATAGAGAGTTATAGGGAAAAAAATAATCTCCTTCTAAGATGATGTTGAAAAAAGATGGATAACAAGTTTTACACCAATAAATATAACCAAGTTGTATCTGGAGCCTTGGGTTCAAGCACTTTAGTCAACATGTGATTTGAGGCATACATCTATGCAATAGTACCCACATTATTTTAAGGATAAGAGAATCTTTTGTGGAAGAGGATATTCATTTGTAAGGGAAAAAAAAAACTGAGAGACTTTGGATATATTGATTTTCTCTATTTTATTCATGTTTTTAACATTATTGATTTTTGCTCTAATTTTTGTTTTTCATTTTCTTCTGCTTGTTTTAGTCTTGTTCCTCTTTGTCTTGCTTGTTAAGACAAAAGGCAAAATGGATTTTACATATTTTTTCTTTTCTAATATATGCATTGAATGCTTTAAGATTTCCTCTAAATAGAGCTTTTACTACATATGACACATTTAATAAATTGTATATTCATTTTGGTTTAGTTCAAACTATTTTTCTTGAGGGTTCTTTGACCCATGTGTTATTTAAGGAGATATGTTTTTAATCTCCAAATATTTTGGTATATTTCATCTATCTTTCTGTCATTGATGTCTAGTTTAATTTTTTCTTTACCTGAAAATATATTTTGTAAAATTCCCATTTTCTTTAAATTTGTAATGGTGTGTTTAATGCCTAGAACTTATCTTAATGGATATTCCATGTGAGGCTGAGATAATACACCTGCCACTATTACTGGATGGAGTATTCTATAAATGCCAATTAAAGTCTTATTAACTATATGTCCTTACTAAAAACAAAACAAAACTATATGTCCCTCCTAATTTTCTTCCTGATTGATGTATTTATTACTGAAAGAAGAGTGCTGATATTTTCAACAATGGTAGTGGGTGTTTCTATTTCTTCTTAGACTTCTATCACCTTTTATGTTACATATTTTGATGATCTCTTGTGAGATGGATACACACTATTGACATCGTGTTACCTGTGAAGTCTTTGTTTCTATAGGTTGTCTCCATAAATTTCTGTTCAATGATATTCTTGGGTTTTTTTTATCACTCTCAATGTGAATGGCCTAAATGCACCGATAAAACAGCACAGGGTTGCAGATTGGATAAAATGACAGGACACATCTATATTTTGAGTCTAAGGATATATCCAAACTAAAAGTGAAGGGATGGAGAAGCATCTTTCATGTCAATGGGCCTCAAAAGAAGGCTGGGGTAGTGATTCTTATATCAGATAAATCAGATTTTAAACTAAAGAGTGTAGCCAGAGATACAGAAGGACATTACATCATTTTTAAAGAGTCTATCCACCAAGAAGATCTAACAATTATAAATATGTATGCCCCCAATATGGGAGCAGCCAATTACATAAGACAACTGTTAATCAAGATAAAGAGTCATATTGATATGAATACATTAATAATATGGGATCTTAATGCTCCATTCTCAGTAATAGACAGATCATCCAAACAAAGAATCAATAAAGAAACAAGAGCATTGAATGACACATTGGCCCAAATGGACCTCATAGATATATATAGAATATTCCACCCTGAAACAAAAGAATACTCATTCTTCTTGAGTGCACATGGTACCTTCTCCAGAATAGACCACATACTGGGTCACAAATCAGGGCTCAACTGAAACTAAAAGACTGAGATTATTTTCTGCATATTCTCAGATCACAGTGCTTTGAAACTGGAGCTCAACCACAAGAAAAAGTTTGGAAGAAATTCAAACACCTGGAAGCTAAAGACCACCTTGCTTAAGAATGCTTGGCTTGACCAGGAAATCAAAGAGGAACGTAAACAATTCATGGAAACCAATGAGAATGAAGACACTTTGGTCCAAAACCCATGGGATACAGCAAAGGCAGTCCTAAGGAGGAAATGCATAGCCATCCAAGCTTCCCTCAAAACAATTGAAAAATCCATAATACACCAATTGTCTTTACACCTTAAAGAACTGGAGAATCAACAACAAATTAAGCCACCTACACACACACACACAACAAGGGAAATAATCAAGATTAGAGCAGAGATCAATGAGATAGAAAGTAGAGATACAGTAAAACACATCAATGAAACTAGAAACTGTTTTTTTGAAAGAATCAATAAGATCGATAAACATTGGCCAAACTAATCTGAGATGAGGGAAGAGCCAAATTAATACAATTAATGAATGAAAAGGGACAGATCACAACCAACACCAAGGAAATAGAAACAATCATCAGAAATTATTATCAATAGTTATATGCCAATAAGTTAAGCAACCTAGATGAAATGGATGCATTCCTGAAAAACTATAAACTTCCAAAACTGAATCAGGAAGAAATTGACAACCTGAATAGACCAATATCTAGTAATGAGATTGAAGCAGTCATCAAAAACCTCCCAAAAAACAAAAGCCCAGGACCTGACAGATTCCCTGAGGAATTCTACCAAACTTTTAAAGAAGAAATAATACCTATCCTCCTGAAGATGTTTCCAAAAATTGAAGCAGAAGGAAAACTTCCAGACTCTTTATGAAGACAGCATTACCCTGATCCCCAAACAAGGCAAAGGTCCCACCAAAAAAAAGAATTTCAGGCCAATATCCTTGATGAATATGGATGCTGATTCTCAACAAGATTCCAGCTAAAGGATCCAACAGTACATTAAAAAGATTATCCACCATGACCAGGTGGGATTTATCCCTGGGTTGCAAGGGTGGTTCCACATTTTCAAATCAATCAAAGTGATGGAACAAATCAATCAGAGAAGAGAGAAGAACCACATGGTCTTCTCAATTGACGCAGAAAAAGTATTTGACAAGACAAGATACAGCATCCATTCCCGATTAAAATTCTTCAAAGTATTGGGATAGAGGGAACATTCCTCAACTTCATAAAATCTATCTATGAAAACCCACAGCATATCATCCTCAAGGGGAAAAAGCTGACAACCCTTCCTTTGAGATCAGGAACGTGACAAGGATGCTCACTTTTACCACTCTTGTCTAACATAGTATTAGAAGTCTTAGCAACAGCAATCAGACAATAAAGAGAAATAAAATGTATTCAAACTGGCAATGAAGGAGTCAAACTCTCTCTTCGCAGATGACATGATACTTTATATGGAAAACCCAAACACTCCACTCCCAAACTACAAGAACTCATTCAGCAATTCAGTAATGTGGCAGAATACAAAATCAATGTACAGAAATCAGTTGCTTTCTTATACACTAACAGTGAAGATACAAAAAGAGAGATTAGAGAATTGATTCCATTTACTCTAGCACCAAGAACCAAGATAACTGGGAATAAATGTAACCAAAGAGGAAAAGGATCTGTACTCAAGGAACTACTGAACACTCATGAAAGAAATTGAAGAAGACACAAAAAGATGGAAGACCATTCCATGCTCATGGATCAGAAGAATAAACATTGTTAAAATGTCTATGCTTACTAGAGCAATCTATACTTTCAATGCCATTCCTATCAAAATTCCACGGACATTTTTCAAAGAACTAGAACAAACAATCCTAAAATTTGTATGGAATCAGAAGAGACCCTGAACTGCTAAAGAAATGTTGAAAAAGAAAAACAAAACTGGGGGCATCACGTTGCCTGATTTCAAGCTTTACTACAAAGCTGTGATCACCAAGACAACATGGTACTGGCATAAAAGCAGACACATAGACCAGTGGAACAGAATAGAGAGCCCAGATATGACTCAACTCTTTGGTCAACTACTCTTCAACAAAGTAGGAAAAATTATACAGTGGAAAAAAGACAGTCTCTTCAATAAATGGTGCTGGGAAAATTGGACAGCTACATGTAGAAGAATTAAACTCGACCATTCTGTTACACCATACACAAAGATAAACTTGAAATGCATTAAAAGACCTCAATGTGAGATAGGAATCCATCAGAATACTAGAGGAGAACATAGACAGTAACCTCGTCAACATTAGCCTCAGCAAATTTTTTCAAGATGTCTCTCCAAAGGCAAAAGAAACAAAAGCGAAAATGAATTTTGGGGACTTCATCAAGACCAAAAGCTTCTTCACAGAAAAAGAAACAGTCAACAAAACAAAGAGGCAACCCATGGAATGGGAGAAGATATTCACAAATGACAATATAGACAAAGGTCTGATATCCAAGATCTATAAAGAACTCCTCAAACTCGACACCCACAAAACAGACAATCATATCAAAAAATGGGCAGAAAACATGAACAGACACTTCTCCAAAGAAGACATAAACATGGCTAATAGACATACGAAAAACTGTTCATCATCAGTAGCCATCAGGGAAATTCAAATTAAAATCACATTGAGATACCACCTTACATCAGTTAGAATGGCCAAAATTAACAAGACAGGAAACAACATGTGTTGGAGAGGGTGTGGAGAAAGGGGACCCCTCTTACACTCTTGGTAGGAATGCAAGTTGGTGTAGCCACTTTGGAAAACAGTGTGGGGATTCCTTAAGAAATTAAAAATAGAGCTACCCTATGACCCTGCAATTGTACTGTTGGGTATTTACCCCAAAGATACAGATGTGGTAAAAAGAAGGGCCCAGTGTTCAGAGCAGCAGCAATGGTCACAGTCGCCAAACTGTGGAAAGAACCAAGATACCCTTCAATGGATGAATGGATAAGGAAGATGTGGTCCATATATATTATGGAGTATGATGCCTCCATCAGAAAGGATGAATACCCAACTTTTGTATCAACATGGATAAGATTAGAAGAAATTATGCTGAATGAAATAAGTCAAGCAGAGAGTGTAAATTATCATATGGTTTCACTTATTTGTGGAGCATAAGGAATAACATGGAGGACATGGGAAGGGAGAGGAGAAGGGAGTTGGGGGAAATTGGAAGGGGGGAGACAAACCATGGACTCATGGGCTGTGGACTCTGAAAAACAATCTGAGGGTTTTGGAGAGTGGGGACATGGGAGGTGGGGTGAGTCTGGTGGTGGGTATTATGGAAAGCACATATTGCATGGAGTGCTGGGTGTGGTGCATAAACAATGAATTCTGGAATACTTAAAAGAAATTTAAAAAATAAATAAAAATTTTTAAAAAAGATGTATGCACACTAATAATTGTCAAATCTCCTTGGAAAACTCTACTCTATCTCATTATGTAGTTCCTTTATTTATGATCATTTTCTTGTTCTAAAGTCTGCTTTGTTTGAAATTAATATAGCTATTCCATTTCTCTTTGAATGGAGATACCCACCCTTAGAGGAAGAATCATAATTCCCCACTCTGTTAAGTGTGAGCAGTGTATGGTTACTTCCTTTCAAAGAATAATATATAGAAAAGTGATGTGGGAATAACTTGATAGTAAAACAATCTAACAGACTCTACTTCATTGGGTGATCAAGGTTCATGTCAATAGTAAGAAATCATGTTGACAATATGAACTCTTGATATGAGCTAATGGAAATAACACCTTACCTGGTTGTTCTTCCCCAAATTCATAAATACAGTCTATCCATGGAAAATAATTCCAGAAAAATTTCAATTTTCAGTGTACTTGACCAGTACTCCTCAATGCCATTTAGGTAATCAAAAATAAGGAAAGCCTGAGAAACTGTCACAATGAAGAGGCAACTAAGGAGTTCTAATGACTAAATGATAATGTGGTATCCTAGAATAGGTTATGAAACAGTAGAAAGAATGTTAGATACAATGAATAATGGTAGATTAAAATGAATAATGATTCTTTAATACACCACACCTTCATAAGTTGCTAATAATGGAGGAAGCTGGATGTGATTATTTGGAAACTCTATTATCATCATCTTATGTTTTCATACAGCTTGAACTATTTTAAAAATAAATTCCATTAAAAATAATCAAACTGGAAAACGAATACCTCTTGGGATAAATTGAGTAAAAGATTATACATATATGGAAAAGGGTCTTTGAACAACAAGTTGGAAAATTTCACCAGGAGTCTAGTAGGCTGCATTCATATAAAGATATATTTCATGTAAGTAAATAAATAGGGTAGGAGATTTTTTCCAAGTCTGACACAGGTTCTTGTATCAAATCAACCTTCACATGGATTACCAATCATAACTTTAGAGGAAATATGAAAGACAACAATTGGAGCTAATACAGAGTTGCTAAAACAAACAGAAGTTCGAGAAGGATAGAACCTTGAAAGACTGGACCAGTACTAGTAAAACATCATGTTTTTATATATTTTTTTTTCCTGAAGTCATTCCTCTCATTAAATAAAGCATAGAAGTAAAACCAAAGGAGAAACCTGTCATATTATGTTTCTGAGGCATTAAGGAACAGAATTCAAAACAGCCAGAGAACCTGGAAGTTAGAGATGTCACAGAGTGCAAGGAACCACAAACACTGTGCTTAAACTCTACAAAATTTTTGGCTGATATTTGAGCTATGTATGCCTGAAGGCATTCCAAACAGATGAGTTAGAAGCCAACAGGTAGAAGGATAGAACAACTGAACAGAAATTTAATCTCCTGTTCACTTGAAAGGAAACATGTTTTATAGTTTCAGTCCAGCTAAGTTAACTATCTACAAGAACAATAACAACAATAAACACTCTCCAATAGGAAAAAAAAAAAAAACAGAGCCTTTACAACATAGTGTTCCCAGTGTCTATGCAATAAAAATTACTAAACATGTAGAAGAACAGAGATATAGTCCAGGAAAAAAGTTGTTAATAGAAACCAATCCTGATGTGACCCAGAGTGTTGTTTAGTAAAAACAGATATGGTAAGGATTTTCAATGACTTAAGGAAGAGTTTGCTATTAATGAATAAAGACATGGGACATCTCAACAGAATTAAAGAAAAATTCTAGAAGTAGAGAGTAAAATACCTAGAATTCAAAAATAGAGCAATGTCTTAACAGCAAATTGAGATGACAGAAAAAGAAATTTGGTGATTTTAGGTATAGATATATAGAAATTATCTAATCTATAAAAAAGAAAGCAAAATATTTTTAAAAACAATAGAGAGTTGATGGCATATAAAAAATATCTAATGGTTTCATATATGTGCAATTGTAATTCCAAAAAAGGGAAACTGGAGAGAATGTTGAAATTAAAACATTTGAAGCAATAATGGCCATATATATCCCAAATGGGGCATTAAGAAACTCAAAAAACCCCCAAACATGATAAATACAAGCACAACACACATATGCACATATTACAGTCAAATTAATACTTAAAATTAAACTTAAGAAAAAAACCTCAAATACCACATTACTTAGTAAGAAACAATAAGATTAATAATGATAACTCCTCATCAGAAACCATGGAGTCAAGGAGACAATAGAATATAATCTTTAAAGCTCTAAAATAAAGCTGACAATTTATAATTCTGTATTCAGGAAGTTAAATTCAGAAATTAAGGCAAAATGAATACACTCACAGATAAGCAAAAATAAACAGTGCATTGCTGGTAGACCTGCAGTATAAGAAATAACAGTTCACTGAAGGATAATAACTTCAGAGGAAATCAGATGAAACTAAACCAGACATAACAGAAGATTACTGGAAACAGTAACTAAGAGTTTACTTTTTAAAATTATCTTTTTTGTCTTATGTCCTTTATAAGACACATCTGTTTAAAAGAGAAAATATATTTTTGTTCTGTGTTCATAATATATGATGATGTATTGTATATGACAACTACAGCATAAAATATTGGGTAAATTAAATATAATACTCATATATTTTACATAAAATTGTGTGTAATATTAACTCTTCGACTGTAATACCGTAAGGTACATGTTTTAATTCTTAAAGTGACAAAAAATAATGAGAAAATTATATAGTCTGTTGGGACACAGTCAAAATCGGAATATAGTTTGATAGGAAAATCAGGTATTTGGGATAAAATAAACCTGATTTTAAAATTTGCCTATTCTTAAACTTTTGGGACTTTATCAGGATAAAAATCTTTTGCACATCAAAGGAAACAATTAACCAAACTAAAAGGCAACCTACAGAATGGGAGAAGATGCTTGCAAATGACATATCAGGTAAAGGGCTAGTATCCAAAATCTATAAAGAATTTATCAATTTCAACACCCCCAAAACAGAATGTCCAGCCAAGACATGAGCAGAAGACATGAATGACATTTTACCAAAGAAGACATACAAATGGTTAACAGACAATGAAAAAATGCTCGACATTACTCATCATCAGGGAAATAAATACAAATCAATATCATAAGAAGCCATCTCACACCTGTCAGAATGGCTAAAATTAACAATCCAGGAAGTGACAGATATTGGTGAGGATGTGGAGAAAGGGGAACCCTCTTGCACTGCTGGAGGGAATGCAAACTGGTGTAGCCACTCTGGAAAACAGTATGGAAGTTCCTCAAAATTTAAAACTACAACTACCCTAGAACCCAGCAATTGCACTGCTAGATATTTATCCAAAAGATACAAAAATAGAGTTAAAAAGGTACATGATCCCCAATGTTTATAGCAGCAATGTCCACAATAGTCAAAATATCGAAAGAGACCAGATGTCCATTCATGTACGAATGGATAAGGAAGATGTGGTATATACATACAATGGAATTTTAGCCTTTAGAAAGAATGAAAAAAACGAAGAGTAAAATCTTATCATTTGCAATGACTTTGATGGAACTAGAATATATTATGGTAAGTGAAATAAGTCAGTCAGAGAAAGACAAATACCATATGATTTCACTCATATTTGGAATTTAAGAAAATAAAGATGAACATAGGGGAAGGGAAGGAAAACAAAATGAGATAAAAACAGAGAGGAAGGAAAACCCTAAGGGATTCTACTATAGGGAACAAACTAAAGGTTGCTAGATGGAAGGTGGGTCGGAGGATGGGGTATACCCATTGGGTGAAGGGCATTAGGAGGGCACTTGATAAATGAGCACTGTGTGTTATATGCAATGATGAATCACTAAACTTTATATGTAAACTCTAACATATAATATACTATATGTTAACTAACTTGAATTTCAATAAAAATAAGATAAAATGCCCTACTCTATCACTCATTAGTTATGTGATTTTTAAAAAGTATTCATCCTCTTTGAGGGACAATTTTAGCAGGTAAAAAAATTATCTCATAATTGTTATTTAAGGAGTAATAAGGTAACGTTTAAAAGTACCAACTGTAGTCTCTGTGGATCATAAATAAACTTTAGTGATAACTTCCCTCTCTACTCCGCAAACAACTAAGGTTCACTTCAGTACAAATAGAAGCAGTTCCTGAAAGATATCTTTTAGAAGTATCTAAATATATTGAAAAAATAATAGTAGTACTAGAAGAAATATATGGAATTATGCATAAGTTAATGATTGATACAGCAAAAGAAAGCACATGTAAAACTGTAAAAACACATCACTTAATCATGCTGGAAAAAATATAAAACTCATCCAAAGGAGTGAGAAAGTGAGACATTTATCTGAGAATAAACACCATGTAGAGAGGAATCTATGAAAGAGAAAAATCAGAAGCAGCATGGAGATGCAAAAGCTGTTAAGAGCCTGGGAGAAAGAGAATTATATCAAGTCATCTCCACTTAGAAACAGGTGCAAATAGGAACACTGCAATGTCTTTTCATCTTTCAGTCTTTAGAACTAAACGACGGACTTTGTGAAGAATCAGTCATAAACTTGAGATTGCGGCCTCATTACCCAGTTATCGGTTTTATTAAATATTAAATTCTACCTTGTGGTAACAAAACTGAATTGCATGTATATGTAAAATAAAGCTAGGTATTTTTTTTTAATTTTTTTATTTTTTATAAACATATATTTTTATCCCCAGGGGTACAGGTCTGTGAATTACCAGGTTTACACACTTCACAGCACTCACCAAAGCACATACCCTCCCCAATGTCCATAATCCCACCCCGTTCTCCCAAACCCCCTGCCCCCAGCAACCCTCAGTTTGTTTTGTGAGATTAAGAGTCACTTATGGTTTGTCTCCCTCCCAATCCCATCTTGTTTCATTGATTCTTCTCGTACCCACTTAAGCCCCCATGTTGCATCACCACTTCCTCATATCAGGGAGATCATATGATAGTTGTCTTTCTCTGCTTGACTTATTTCGCTAAGCATGATACGCTCTAGTTCCATCCATGTTGTCGCAAATGGCAAGATTTCATTTCTTTTGATGGCTGCATAGTATTCCCCTGGGCTCTCGGCTCCTCCAGGCCGGAGACCAGGAGGCCGCCATTTGTATTCCCATCCTCTGGAAGCTAGGTATTTTTAAGAACATAGTTAAATTACAATTGTTTATCTACAAATTCATTATGGGCTAAAGAAATAACCCTAAGATTTTAAATCCTAAGAAAAATCCTAAAATTTGAAGGAGAAACTAGAGTATTTTGTGAGCAAGTTATGTAACCACTTGAGTTTTGATAATTAGATTATTATACAGTTTTGCTTAATACAGTCATATATCACCTTTAGAATATGGTGAAGCTCAAAATATTGTGAAAAAAGTTTTTGCTTTCTACTCATCATACAATTTTCAACTTGTTACTATTTTATTCAATGTTATTATATTTGTTGTAGGTCTCCATAATCAGAGACAGATGACAGAGTAAAGTACTCAAGTCAATGAATCAACTGTAGTCGTTGCTTTCTACATGTGGCATATTCTTTGAACCACTACGAGGATGCTCAGAAGTGAAAAAACCTACCAACTCCAGTTTCTGGGAAGCATAAAGACATGACGTATAAGAATTGCTGCCTTGGATGAATTGTTTTGCTTAAAGTATTGTCGGAAAGACTGTACTTCCCTTGCCAATTCATAGAATTTCTTAAGAGATACATAACAATTACAAATTTGAATGAAAACAACAACAACAACAAAAGGATAACAGACAAAAGAAAAAAAGAGTACAGTGCATGCAGGAGGAGAAAAGAAAGGAAGGCAGAAAGAAAGGAGGGGTGGGAGAGACGGAGGAAGGAAGGGATATTTGGAGGGAAGGAAGGGAGAGAAAGAGGGAAGGAGGAAGGAAAAGGAGTGTGATTCCATTTGGGTTGTTTACTCTTTCTCTTAGGCTCATACATGAGCATATTGAGAAGAAAGCTTGGGTACTTCCTTCTCAGTGTCATCAGGAGGTTCAAACTGTGCAAGCTCCTGTCTCGGGAACTCTCATCCCTGCTCCCACCACCACTAAAAGTCTAGTCAGTCTTCTTTCTCTGCTCTCTCAAGCTTTTTAAATTTTTATTTATTCTTACTTTTTTTGGACCAGCTTGGGAAGCCCCTCTGCTCGCCAACACAAAGTTTCGTTATGAGCATATAAAAAATCATTTTCACCCCAAAATCATTTGGTGTGTGTGATGTCATCAATCTAGAAATTGGAACCCAATTTAGGTGAAAATTTTAGGGTAGTCTTACATCTGTGAAGTAACTACAACAGAAAGGAAGGAAAGAAGATGGAAGAAATGAAGAAATAAATAAATATTGAGCCATATAGAGAAGGAAGTCAAAAGCCAATGTTTTCTAAATGAGCTTTCCCGCCCAAGCAACAGAAAAATGGTCCCAACCATTTTCCTTCCTCAAATTCAAGGAATGGTCTGAGCCCTATGCATAAGAACTAACTGTGGACTTAGTAACAATACGAAAGAGAAATTTAAGTCATAATATTATGGGATGCTTTTGACTTAGAGAAATTAAGCCAAGTCAAAAGGTAGAAAAGCCCTTTTTTATCATTTATTGCCAAGTGCTTAAGTAAGGTGAGTTTGGTAGCCAAAGGAAACACAGTTTGTGTCCTTATAGAATTTTCATCAAAGATATTTGAATTAATTGGTTATGTTTAATATTACTACTTGAAAAATAGTGATTACTATCTTATCCATACTATGTGATGGGTTATTTTCAGATGAGCTTTTCCATAACCAATTCCCCACCTAGGAATCCCATCAGTGTGCTGAATGTGTCTAACATTATGGATATTTGGGTTACACAGAATTGATAACTATACTGCAATATGCAAAGTTACTTGCAACATTACCTTAATATTTATTTGCAAATGAACAAATAAATCTATCCTCACAGTACCTAGTATAGTGTTTTGCCTCTTTGGTATTCAGTACAATTTTTTTTTTTTAATAAACATGCATTGCTTTCTGTAATCTAAGTTCTTTGTGTCAATTTTGATCACCGAAAGGTGACATACCTTGACTTCATTGTTTTTGGCAGCCATACAAAGTCAGGGAAAAAATCCTTTGTTCATTTTTATTTAGATTTTAGTTCTTTTAGCTTCTATCATAGTTCATATGAAAGGTAGTCATAAGAAAACTGGTATCTCTTCAAATCAGCTGTAATAAATAACTTTACCATTTTATCCAATTTTCAAATTATAGGGACATTTGTGTTTTTTAATAGGGATATGTTTTAATAAGGATATATTTATACGCCCAAATATTTTCATATTAATTACATAAATATTTATATTTTTATTCACTAAGTGAATATAATCTATTATGTGCCTCTACATCATAGTGTGGTAAGCGCTAGGGATAAAAAGTGAGCTGAAAAAATTAGAAAGCCTTTATCTTCTTGGCATTTATAACCAGTGGGATAAAAACCACTATAAAATAAGTGTATTTTTTACAAACTATGAAAAATGCTAAAAAAGAAATGTAAGAAAGATGTATAACAAGAAACGTGACTGGTAATTGAATTGAAATCTGAAGGCTAAGTGTGTGTCATAAGGTGAAGGAAAGTAATATATTGAGGGACAGGTAAAGACCATTGCAGGTGTGGGTGTTGGGTTCCTTGCCAAGGAAAACATAGTTTATTAGAATAATTGAAAGAAAGCCGTGAAACAGTGAGAATTCTGTAAGTTTCTATATTTTCTTTTTGGTGTGCCCATCTATGTGTAAATGTGTATCTACAAGGCAGATTTCAATTTAGTTAATACTAAATCATGAATATTATGTAATTCTAGGGGTTTTATATATTTACCATTCCCTTCCTTCTTTTGGAAATTTTTAAGCTAAATTTCTCTATATTATCTACTGAGTTTTACACTGTCACCTCTATTACCCTTTAAAATTGGTGGGGGAAATGAAAAAGGAAAGTAGATGTGAAGGAAGGGGAAAGACAGACATGGAAGAAAAATTATAAATTTGATATTGTTCTAGTTGGAAGGAGAAACAAATGTTTTAACACATAATCCTAGCACATGCATAATATTGTCTTCTAATATTTATACTATAAAACAAAATAAAACTAATTACACTGAACCATATTTTTCAAATAAAAAAAATATGTTGGCTGAACGATTTAGTTTAAAAAAACTGATTTTTCTGGTATGCTCTATCTACTTTTAAGATCTGACTTAAACATCGGGGAATTAATTTTAGGCTACATATATATTGTATCATTGAGTCAAAATTCTAAAGTGTGCCTCAAAGGACTAAAATTGGCTCCTTAGTTTCTTTCCAAAGGAAAAGACCAAAAATACTTAGAACCTTACAATTTCTTATAACAAAGTAACCTTCAATCTGATTGGCAGTTTAACACTGCTAATAAAAGGTAAGTTTTAATTTGCTGCTCAATAGGAGTTGTTGGAAAATTAAACCATTTCCACATTTGCATAACAAAATTTATTATCTGTAATTAACTAACCTTTAGGAAATTTATTTTTAATTTCCTCCTGTCAACATATCTGGAAAATGCCAAGTTAACAAGCGTTAGCAAAAAAGCAACTAGATTAATATAGAAACTACAGCAAGCATTAGATGGATGGAGTGGTCAATCCTAAGGTAATTAAAGAGCTGTCATCTGATTGCATTGTTCACTTGAAAACATATGGAGAAATATTTGGTATCATTACTAAGTGACAACAAACTAATAAGGTACTATCTTTTACACACTAATTAGCTAAAGGAGTCTATCTAATCAGTACTGTTTACTTGAAATTCCTTTATAGTTATAGCACTATGTTTCATACCAAAGCAAAACCAAAATATGAGAATCCAATTTTCCTAATTCTAATTGTTCTAATTTAATTGCAATGTGTGCATATTTTGTGATTCGATTTTAGAAGCAACGGTTCTACAGTAGTATTTTTTAAAAATCTTCACTATTTTAGAAATCAATTTCTTGTCCCTTTTCAATCTTTAAGGATTTTATTTATTCATTTGAGAGAAAGAGAACATGAGTGAAGGGAGGGCCAGGGGGAGAAGCAGACTCCTCACCCATCAGGGAAGGCCTATGCAGGGTTTCATCCCAGGACCTGGGATCATGATCTGAGCCCAAGGCAGCCCCTCTCTACTCTTCATACAAGGAATGGTAAGAGAGAATTAAAATGTATATTCCTTTATCATAAAATTTGGTCTATTGTAAATAGGTCCCCTTGTAAATATATATATGTATGACTATAGAATTTTAAGAGACTTTTTTCTTTTCAAGAATAAAAAAAATTAACAATAAACCTCTGTTTTTCCCTAGAGTTTATCAAGCTCTGCTAAATGCTCTATCTAGCCATTACAATTCATAGAAAAAAGCGGTGGTAGCAGGTGGCATTATGAATTTAAATTAGATCCAATGTGCAGAAGGACAGCAGGGGGTTCTCTGTATCAGTTTTCTGAACACACGACTCCAACAATATTATATGTTTTCCAAACTAGTCAGGCCATTACTGTTCCACAAACATTTTTTTTTTCTATTTTACTAGAGTGCTTCATTTCCCTCAAGATACTAGTTTGTAACCTCATCAGGCTCTTACCCTGACACAAGAAATCTAGGATACAAGTGATGAAACACAAATTATGAAACAAAACATATGCCTTTTAAGAAAGCTCTAGGTGGGCAAGTCATCTTAAGCTATCTCCTTTTTAACATATACAGATGCATACATACACACACACAAAGCCAATATCTAAATTACACATTTTGCCAACAAAATTAGATATGTAATATACTTAAAATTACATGAAGCAGTAAATTATATTACTTTTTAAAATTCAGAGTATTGACAGATTAGAACTTAGATTTTTAAATATATGCTTTAGAAAATTTAAAGAGACGACAGCCTCTAAAGAATTCATTATCTTTTCATCTACTATTTCCAAACCCAAGAATGGTCAACACCATCTATTTAGATATTAAAACCAGAAGCTTTGGATTTATCCACCAGCATATATACCCATGTCCTTCAGTTTTTACCACCTTAAATTCTTTCCAATCCTCTCGCTTATTTTCATTTCCATAAAGTCCATTTTGATGTAAGCTAACATCCTCTGTGGCTGCTTACTGAATTAATGAAATATAAATCATGGCTATATCAGGAAATTTAAATTGGTCAAGACTTAAATTGTTTCTCACCTTTTTAAAAAATGGTATTGCTCAAATCTCATAGATTATAAATGAGTGAAATAAATAATAAAACGAGTGTTATTTACATCATAAGACAATTTGACAAATATACCAAATTATTCAATATTATTATTCAAATATACCAAAGCACACTCTTCTCAAGACAACATTTAGGCTACTCTGTCATAAAATACTGACTTGTAGAATGGAAAAAAATATATATATCTTGTTTCATTAGCACAGCTGTCACCAGGCAACTCTTATTTATACAAAAACTATAGGAAAATGGTCAAAATTAGTAAACTGTATTTTCAAATAGAATAAAGAGGATTTATCTCTGCTTTCCCTACTGGCTTCTTTTCCCCAATGCCTCATTCATTTGGCAAAGTATGACTAATGGAATTAATAAAAAGACTTTGTGGCTAATGAATGTTATTGAATACCTAATAAATAATAACACAGAAAGCAAAAATCCAATCACAGCAAAAATATACCACTGAATACCCAGCCATAGTTCTCACAGAAAGTTCTGTACAGCCTCTCTTCCTTCAGACACCCACTTCCCATCATGCCTTACACAAATCACTATTTCTTTTCCAATCTCTTGTCTTCTCAAGGGCCAGAGACTCCTCTAACTCCTATCTTCTCAGTAGCAATGAGAAACAAAACATTTCTTCACATGAAGAAGTCTCAACCCAAGAATGCCCCATTTAAATTTATTATGCAGAGTAATTTACCATTTTATTGCTTTGACCATCTTATTTTCTTTGAACAAGGGCCAAATATTTTACCACCACATACTGAAAGGATCCATTAAAGTGCTTTTGTACAGCAAATGATCATATCTTTCAGCCACCTCCAAATACAGAAACAACTGCCATTATTTTTAAATATTTGCTTTTTGTTTTTCCAAATTCCACCATTAAAAAAATATTTAAGGTCCTCATATTTAATTTCCTTTTTTACCTTTATTCTAGAATTTCTGCAAGACAGTATGAAAAGAAAAAAAGTCAGTTGGAAAAAAGACAAAAAATAGTATTATATAGTGTTTTGATTTTGTACCTAAAAGTCAAGAAAATCATCTAAACACAATAATACACTAGAAAGATTTTACCCAGAAATAATCAAAGTGTTAGGTGTTTATGAAGAAAACTATAAAACTTTGTAAGTATATGTAAAGAAAAACCAAAACCAAACAACAACAACAAAAAAAACAGACATAAAAATCATGTTCTTGGATTAAACTATGAAAAGACCAGTTCTTTCCAAGTTAATGAGTAGTTCCTTTCTTTCTTCCTTTCTTCTTTCATCCTTTATCTGCTACATAAAATAAATATTTAATGTGGGTGACTACATCACTTACCCCAATAGATGGTAAAGTCAGTAATATAGATAGTTATCTTACCCTAATTAAAAGTGGCAAGTACATGCAATTAAACAGTAAGTAGAGTAAACGCTAATGTATACCTATATACATGCAGATATACATACATGTAAACACATACATATGTGCATATGTATACAGTCAAGTATGTATTTCTTCTCTTTCTTTGAAATAGCTACAAAATGAACAAAAAAATGCAAGTAAAGATTGAAAAGACCAAATTGTTATTTTGAAGAGATGTGAAAGAAGAAACCTATAAAACCTTAGAGACTTTTGAAAGACTTAATAAATGGTTATTTTACTGAATAAGTACATAGACTATTTCTCAGATGCTAAATCTATCCAAATTTATGCAAATGTATGCATTATTTTAGCACCATAACAGTCAAATTTCACTAGGAATCTTCTTTGAACTTGACAAAGTGATTCTAAAAATCCCTCTAGGCATTTTTCACAGGAAAAAAAAACAAAAACAAAACTAAAATTCATGTTTAATCACAAAAGACCCTGCATTGCCAAAGCAATCAGGAGAAAGGAAGAGCAAGGCTGGAGGCAACACACTCTCTGATTTCAAACTATATTACAAAGGTATAATAATTAAAACAAGGTGGCATTGCCATGAAAACAGACACATAGACCAACAGAACAGAACAGAGAGCCCAGAAATAAACTCATGCATACAATCAAATAATATTTGAGAAAGGAGACAAGAACACTTAATAGCAAAAAGATAGTCTCTTTGGTAAATGATGTTGGGGAAACTGGATATTCATAAGTAAAGGATGAAAAGATTTACATCTTCAAGAGACTGAATACAAGATTTCTCCTAGGAGTTTTGGAGCATATTTCTCTATTGTCAGTAGTCTAGTCTAGGGTAATTGATATTTAAAGTTTCCTTTATATTTGAGGTCAGATGGCTGCAGTATTTAATCCATTTCCTGGTCAATCACCACAGCATCCTCCTCTCTCTTTCCTCACTTTTTCAGGGATTCCACCCTTAACAACTCAATCAGGCTTTGTCATAAACATCTGAGTCTTAATCCATGGCAGCTTGTTTCCTCTAGCTTTGTCAAATTGCATCTTCAGGTCTCAATCTTATTATCCTACTGTCAGCCCTTGTCTGCCAGTTCCAATCCTGGCAGAGTAGAGGACAACCACTTGGTCTTCTCTAATCTCAGCTCTTCCAATTTTCTAACTCCATCTGTGGTCTCCAGTTGGCCATCAGTGGCCAACGAACTGCCCACAGAGACACCAGGCCAAAGCAGCAGCCATTCATATCCGATATCTTCATTGTCACAGTCTGCTGTGTGTAGCTCCTCAAACACGTGCATCAGGGTGGTCTGCATCTTGAAGGCATCCCTAATACTCACAGTGATCTTCAAGCCAGCCCTTCCCATGTAGAGTTCGATAGTCAACTCAGGATTTCCCCCACAAATGTCTCATTTCCCAAGACTTGTTTCTTTATTCTCCTGGCTGACTTGCCAATTGTTGATTCACAAACTTTGGAATTTTCTGGATGAAATCTGAAATTGATTACCATATATGGAGAACAAAGAGAGATGGAAGAAAGAGGCAGATCATTTCACATTGGTAGGTGACAGGTTTAATAAACAAAGGAACTTACATATGAGGCTTGTCATGAGTGGCTGCAAGATGAGTAAATCTTCATACCTGCTGCCAGAATTCTAAAAGTTACATTGAGGTTAGTCATATATTCAGTGTAGATGGTCTCAACACCTTACTCTCAATGCTATGTCCATAACATGGCTGCTAGTATGGGAATAGTAGGTAGAACAAATATTCCAAGGACAGAGGAAGGGTTGAGGAGCTTCTGTTTGCAAAGGTCCAGCTCATAGGCCAACCAGTCATCGTGTCCTCTCAGTGCTCCACTCCAACAGCTCCCTATCTCACTTTTTCCCCACTCGACCCTCAGTGTTTTTCCCCAGGCTCTTTATAAGCTCATGCTTATCTCTCTCTTTGCAATTATTCTGTTATTCTGTCAGTATCTGTTTAAATGTTTACTTTACACACTACACAGCAAATTCTAAATGTTAAGGACTTTTCATATTCTATTATTTTTTAGGGTTTTATGATGTTCTTAGTATATAGGAGGGGATTAGTTAAATGCTGGATGAAATCACGAGTTAGCTCCATTATTTCCTTTTGTGGTACATTTGATACAATAAAACATATTGAAGTCACAAGAACAGTCTTATTTTTCTCAAAAAAATGACTAGAGTTATCAGGCAAACTATCTTATTTCTTAGAGATAAGAGAGGTTTTTCCTCATACTAACTAAATACCAAATTAGTGTCTTATACCAATTCTCCAGTTCTCCGACACCAACTGGGTACCTAACAATTCAATTCAATTTTGACGTCTAAAACCAAAATATGTTTAACATCTAAAACCAAAATGTGTTTATTTGGTCAGCTTGTCTCCTAAACCTCCACTCCCTCCTGTCTTATCCAGAAAAGCCTCATTTTTCCCTGGACAACTACTAATTCAAGAATTCCCAGGTTTAATAATTCATTGGAATGACTCCTAGAATTCAGGAAAACACTTTACTCTTATTGGTTTATTATAAAGGATACAATTCAGGGACAGCCAAATGGAAACCATTCATAGGACATAGTATGGAGAAAAAACACAGACCTTTCATGCTGTTTCTGGGTGTACCATGGTCCCAACTCTCTAATGTTTTCCCCAACCCATAAGCTCTCCCAATCCCACTTAGGGTTTTTTTAATAAAGGTTTCATTACACAAGCATGATTGAGTAAATTATCAGCCATAAGGGATTGAATTCAATCTATAGCTCCTCTACCCTCCCTGGAGGACAGGGAGTGGGACTGAAAGTTCTAACCAATTACATGGTTGGTCTTCTTGGTGATCAACCCCCATCATAAAATTGACCAGGGCTCTCACCTTTAATCTTCCCCCACCCACCAAGTCCCTTATTAGCATAAATTCAGGAATGGTTGGAAGAGCTCATTTCAAATAACAAAAGACTATTTCACCACTTCAGGAAATTCTGAGGACTTTAGGAGCCCTGTGACAGACAGTAACTGGAAACAAAGACCAGTGTGTGAGTGTGTGTGTATATGTGTGTTTGTATTTTATATTATAGATATAAAACATCCTTCATACAAGCAACTCATTCCACCTAAGTTCTTTTATTATAAGCTTCTCTACTTTTATTTTCTGTTCCCTCTTCCTTTTTCTATATTTATTTTGTTGTTATAAGTATAAACAATTATGTTAAAATTAAAATAACTAAAATTTAAAAACATTTATGTAGAATAAATAAGCCAAACCTTTAAAGGAAAAATGAATGTACAAGATAACTACATTAACAGAGTTCATTCAAAATGTTTATTTATTGGCTACCCTGAATGATCTTAGCTCTATAAACAAAGGAATGAAATAGTGTTCAAAAGACCAGTTAAGCATACAGCAAAATCAATTTATGTGGATACTATTTAAGTATAAGGACAGAATTCTATCAATATTTTATATACAGCACATACCACAAGGCTTGGCATAGAATATACTTAATAAAGGTTGACTAAATAAATGAATATATTTAAACTCTTATGTATAATTTTGACTATATGTGTATAATTTAGATATAAATTCTCTCCATTTCCATTTTCTGGGCTCATAAAAAAGTTCAATTTCTGGGGCACCTGGGTGGCTCAGTGGGTTAAAGTCTCTGCCTTCGGCTCAGGTCCTGATCCCAGGATCCTGGGATCGAGCTCTGTGTTGGGCTCTCTGCTCAGCAGGGAACTTGCTTCCTCCTCGCTCTGCCTGCCTCTCTGCCTACTTGTCATTTCTGTCTGCAAATAAATAAATCAAATCTTTAAAAAAGAAAAAAAAAAAAGAAAAAAGTTCCATTCTCTGCTTTCCTTGGTTTTACCTTAGGATTACATGATGAAATAGGTTATCCAAAGAATGTGGGCAAAAATTATGAACATCATTTCCAGGTCTGGCCTTGAAAAGGTCTGTGATCCTTCACTGTCTCAAATTCCTCAATCTCTGTAGCAGGAAGCAAAGGACTCAAAGAGAGGAGAGCCATATGATAGAAAGACACTGGATCTTTGAATAATTTATTGGAGGAAAGAAATGTAAGCAAGTTGTTTGACTTTCACCTGATTGTGATAAGATTTTTTTTTTTTTTTACATCAATCATGGTGGTCTATCATGTGTTTATGACATTGGGTTGAGAGGATGGGAGATAACTTCTTTGACTTTCAAGCTGAGAACCTGATCAAAGAAGCAATAAACGAAGTATAGTCAATACTATTCAGGATATGTTTAACTCAAGATTTATTTATATATTCACTTCTCTTCGTCCTAGGAAGTCTTTATTATAGTTCCATTCTAATTGTTAGCACATAGAATCTTAATATTTGAAAAGGTCTAAGAGGCTATTTTGTCCAACTATTATCTATGCAAGGACCATGTTTTTATCATGCTAACATGAAGTCTTCCAAATGCTATTATGCAGCCTAATATTCATTGTGAAGGTCAATTTTATAACTCTAGTTGCTACTTGTTCAATTGATAGAGGACAGACATAGATCATGATAGACAGATAATAGATATGATAGCTGATATCTATCTTATCAAAAGTCTGATTAAGGGGCACGGGGTGGCTCAGTGGGTTAGACCCTCTGCCTTTGGCTCTGGTCATGATCCCGGGGTCCTGGGATCAGGCTCTCTGCTCAAGCCCAAGCTTCAGGCTCTCTGCTCAGTGGGGAGCCTCCTTCCCTTCCTCTCTCACTGCCTACCTCTCTGACTGCTTGTGATCGCTGTCTGTAAAATAAATAAATAAAACCTTAAGAAATAAAAGATCTGATTAAAAATAGAAAACTCACAAACTATTTTTTTTAATATCTGGATGTTAAGATTATACAATAAATGAATCAAACTTTTTCTTTTAAATTAAGTCCACACTTTCTTTGGAAGAAAACAGAGAATTTAAGCTTATTTTCTATATAGGGATATTACAAATAATGAACTACAACAATTACTGCATATCCCAAGTTAACCTTTTCCAAATTAGGCTTCTCCAAGTTAGTCATAACTATTTTCTTCTCCATCTACTCATGGATTTACTTAAGGTAATGTTGAAGTGGCCAGAATCATCTAATGGACTATCCATTTTAGTAACATCATTTTTTTAGAAAACATTTTAGCTTGCTCTAGGAAGTATAAACATTTTAACAATGTCTATTCTTCTAATCCATGAGCATGGAATGCTCTTCCATCTTTTCTTCAATTTCTTTCATGAGTGTTCTGTAGTTCCTCAAGGCAGATCCTTTACCTCTTTGATTAGGGTTATTCCCAGGTATCTTATGGTTCTTGGTGCTATGCTAAATTGAATCAATTCTCTAATTTCCTTTTCTATATTTTCCTTGTTAGTGTATAAATTAGAAAGCAACTGATTTTTGCACATTGATTTTGTATCCTGCCACATTACTGAATTGCTGAATGAGTTCTAGTAGTTGGGGGTGGATTCTCATACGTTTTTCCTTATAAAGTATCATGTCATCTGCAAAGAGAGAGAGTTTGACTACTTCTTTGCCAATTTGAATACCTTTTATTTCTTTTTGTTGTCTGGTTGCTGTTGCTAGGACTTCTAATACTATGTTGAACAAGAGTGGTGAGGGTGGACATCCATGTCGTGTTCCTGATCTTAAAGAGAAGGTTGTCAGCTTTTCCCCATTGAGGATGATATTCATTGTGGGTTTTTCATAGATATATTTTATGAAGTTGAGGAATGTTCCCTCTACCCCTACACTTTAAAGTGTTTTAATCAGGAACAGATGTTGTATCTTGTCAAACGCTTTTTCTGCATCAATTGAGAGGACCATGTGGTTCTTCTCTCTTCTCTGATTGATTTGTTCCATCACATTGATTGATTTCCAAATGTTGAACCAGCCTTGCATCCCATGGTTAAATCCCACCTCGTCATGGTGGATAATGTTTTTAATGTACTGTTGGATCCTATTAGCTAGGATCTTGTTGAGAATCTTGGCATCCATATTCATCAGGGATATTGGTCTGAAATTCTCCTTTATGGTGGGATCTTTGCCAGGTTTGGGGATCAGGGTAATGCTGGCTTCATAAAAAGAACAGCAACTTCCAACAGATGAATAGATAAAGAAGATAGGAGACAAACTATGAGAGACTGTGGACTCTGAGAAACAAACTGAAGGTTTCGGGGGCTTGGGGGCGGGATGAGCCTGGTTGTGGGTGTTATGGAGGGCACATATTGCATGGAGCACTGGATGTAGTGCATAAACACTGAAAAAATAAAATAAAGAAAAGCAACTTCTTTCAAGACATGTCCCCAAAGGCAAAGGAAATAAAAGCAAAAATGAACTTTTGGGACATCAAGATCAAAAGTTTCTGCACAGCAAAGAAAACAGTCAACAAAACAAAGAGGCAATCAATGGAATAGAAGAAGATATTCGCAAATACACTACAGACAAAGGGCTGATATCCAAGATCTGTAAAGAATTCCTCAAACTCAACACACACAAATCAGATAATCATGTCAAAAATGGACAGAAGACATGAACAGACACTTTCCAAAGAAGACATACAAATGGTTAACAGACACATGAAAATATGTTCATCATCACTAGCTATCAGGGAGATGCAAATCAAAACAACATTGAGTTACCACCTTACACCAGTTTGAATGGCCAAAATTAACAAGACAGTAAACAAATGTTGGAAAGGATGTGGAGAAAGGGGAACTTTCTTACAGTGTTGGTTGGAACGAGAGTTGGAACAGCCACTTTGGAAAACAGTGTATCAACAGAGATGATTCCTTAAGAAATTAAAAATAGAGCTACCCTATGACCCTGCAACTGCATTACTAGGTATTTGCCCCAAAGTTACCAATGTAGTGAAAAGAAGGGTCATCTGTACCCCAATGTTTATAGCAGCAATGATCACAGCCACCAAACTGTGGAAAGAACCAAGATGCTCTTCAGAGGACGAATGGATAAAGAAGATATGGTCCATATATACAATGGAGTATTATGCCTCTATCAGAAAGGAAGAATACCCAACTTTTATATCAATATGGATGGGACTGGAAGAGATTATGCTGAGTGAAATAAGTCAAGCAGAGAGAGTCAATTATCATATCACTTACTTGTGGAGCACAACACGGAAGACATGGGCAGTTGGAGAGAAGTGAGTTGGGGGGAATTTAAAGGGGGATAAACCATGAAAGACTGTGGACTCTGAGAAACAAATTGAGGATTTTGGAAGGGAGAGGGATGGGGGTTGGGTGAGCCTGGTGGTGGGTATTAAGGAGGACACATATTACATGGAGCATTGGGTGTGGTGCATAAACAATGAATTTCGGAACACACACACAAAAAAAATTAAATTAAATTTTAAAAAAGCCTTTTAGCAATATATGCTCTGAAAAGATATAAGGATTAAAGTGCAAAAGCTTAGATAAATTATCCATCCATTAGGAATTTTTCCAGTATAAATACCCTATTATTTCCTGCAGTATTTAATATTATCCATAATTATCAGCAGCAAAATATTTAATTTGAAAGGACAGTTTATAGAAATAACTGTCTGCTTAAAATGTATTCTAAAAGTGAGGTTTCAAAAAAAAAGAATGAAAAAAATAAAACTAAGGTTTCAAAGACTAAAATAAAGACAAATAATTAACCAAGTTATTAAAATTGCCTTGAGAATCCAGGAGAAGAAAATATTTATTATTTCTAATAAGAATTTATGCTTGGTGGGCATTAAGGAGGGCACCTATTGCATGGAGCACTTGGATGTAGTGCATAAACAATGAATCTTAGGACACTGAAAAAATTTTTTTAAATAAAATTAAAAAATAAAACAAAGTAAATAAAAATTAAAAAATAAAAGAATTTATGCTTGGGCTCAAAAATGTTTTGTGCAAATACCAAGTAAGTCTACCTCCATATTAAAAGAGTAAATTATAAAGATTACATGTTCAATTGGGAAAGGTATGTGCTATGGTGAGTGCTGTGATATGTTAAAAAAAATAATAACAATTTTTAAAAAAAGATTACTTGTCCATGTTAAACTGAATAACATTTTTTTCCTATAAACAACATACTTCAGCCTGGAATGATCAAGTAAACTTAGTCTCAACCAGACAAAAAATTATGCTGACTATGATGAACAAATATGACACTACAAAATTAATTTGCTAGCAATTTTTTATAACATCTAACATTCTTTATACGGATTATACTTATCAAAACATTCTATTGGTTGTTAAGGTTACTACTTATAGATATTCAGAACTATTGAATGTCATACATGAAAACCAGGTGTGAGAAATTTTTTCTTCATGTGTATATAAATTATTCCCTACTTATTCTTATATTTATTTAATTCATATGACAGTTGATTTGCAGTATTTTTCTTGTTACTAAATTAAGTCTGCCCAGCTAAAAAAGAATCAGCTGGAACAGCTACAGCTAATGAATAGCTAATGCTGTTTACCATGCAATTATCTTGCCCAAAATAACAGGATTATGTACAGCAGCTGATAGGATAATTTATAAGATATTATCCCTCTTTTTAAAGGTTTCATCTTAAATCATGCAAAATACATTTGACAGCATCTTTAAGTTTCTAATTAACTTATAAAGAACTTTTGAAATATCTTTTCTCACCTGTCATTTTCCCACATTTTTACCAGTTGCTATTAAGGTTTTTTCCAGTAAAATCACAGGGGCACTACATTTTAATTTTTGAGAAAATTATTTCTGCAAAGAGACTTTGGTTACATCTGTGAATGCGGTGTGGTGAAACAGATTTCACATGGTTTATTCACTCCTTGGATACTCAGACTTTATATGCAGAAACTCAACTGAGAGTTTATCCATTGATAATAATAATGAATGTTCTGTGGCCCTGTGAATGCCAGCAGGCACATGTGGTCCACACAGGGGTATTTCTTAATCACTGGGCTTTCGTAGCCAGGGTAGCTAATCTTCTTGTGTCCCATAACACTGTAATAGTTAAAGAGACAGACCTTGCAGCCTACTACCCCAGATCACTGCACAGACAGCAGACTAAAACACAGCTGCAGTATTTTGGTGAAAAAGGCCTACTTACTTGTTCCGGAGCTTCAGCCTAAAGGCAAACTTCAGATTTGTCAAACATCTAGAAGCTGCAGAGGTGCTTTCAGGGAATTTTGGCTCAGGGAGACCAGCTTTGTTCTCTCCTTCGACCTGACTATAGCTCCCATGAATACCTCTCAGAAGGGATACACTGGTATGAAGAAATAGGAATAGAAATTTTCAAATAAATCTGAGTAGACTTATTAAAAAAAAAACTCCTAATAAACAAAAGTCCAGGAAAAGACAACTTCACTGGTACAAGGACACACACACACACACACACACACAAAAAGAAAAGAGAAAAGAAGGGAAGGGCAGGAAGGAAAGATACAGACCAATGTTTCATGGTGAACATGGATGCAAAAACCATCAACAAAATATTAGCAAACCAAATTCAATAATACAATAAAAAGATTTTACACTGTGACCAAGTAGGATTAATTTCAGGGATTCAAGGATGATTCAAATTTTGCAAATCAATCAACATGATACACCACATTAACAAAGTGAAATATAAAATTAGATGGTTATCTCAATAGATACAGAAAAATCCATGTGGCAACATTCAACATCAATTTATGATTTTTAAAAAGTGGGTATAGAGGGCGTAACTCAAAATAATAAGGGATATATAAGACAAGTCCACAGCTATTATAATACTCAGCAGTGAAAATCTGAAAGATTTTCCTCCAAGAACAGGAACTAGACAAGAATGCCCACTGTAGCCATTTTTATTCAACATAATATTGGAAGTCTAGCCAAAGCAATTAGGTAAGAAAAAGAAGTAAATTGTATCCAAATTGGAAAGGAAGAAGTGAAACTGTCACTACTTGTGGATGACATAATATTATATAGAGAAAACTTTAAAGACTCCACCAAACAATGTTTAGAACTAATAAATGAACTCATAAATTTTCAGGATACAAAATCTGTTGTATTTCTATACAAGAGAAATGAAGAAAACAATCCCGTTTACAGTTGGGAGGGAAAAAAAAGAAAATAAAATAAAGAAAAAAGAAAAACCTCCAAAATCTAGAAATAAATTTAACCAAGAAGATGAAAGACCTATACACTGAAAACTATAAGGCAGTAATAAAAGAAATTAAAGGAGATACAAGTAAGTGAAAAGATATTCCATGCTCATAGACTGGAAGATTATTGCTAAAATATTCATTCTACTCAAAGCAATCCACACATTCAGTGCAATCCCTATCAAAATTTCAATGTCATTTTTCACAGAAATAGAACGAACACTAAATTTACATGGTACCACAGAACACTCCAAAGAGCCAAAGCAATTATGAGAAAGAACAACAAAGCTAGAGGCATCATGCTCTCTGATATCAAGCTTTAATAAGTTTATAGTCATCAAAATACTATGGTATTAGCATAAAAATGAATATGTAGACCAACAGAACAGAATTCAGAGTTCAGAAATAAGCCATATATGGCCAAATGATGTAGGGAATAATGCATAATAATAAGAGGGAAGAATACACAATGGGAAAGGGCACCCCCTTTTATACATGGTGTTGGAAAAACTAGACAGCCACATGCAAAGAAATGAAACTAGACTACTGTCTTATAATATACACAAAAATTAAGTCAAAATGGTTTAGAGACTTAAATATAAGACATGAAACCATAGACATCTTAGAAGAAAACATAAATGATAGACTCTTTGACCTTGGTCTTGGCAATGATTCTTCTCCACAGTAAAAGAAACCATCAACAAAATGAAAAGACAACCTACTGAATGTGAAAAAAAAAATTGTAATTCATATTTTTCATAAGGAGTTAGTATCCAAATATATGAAGAACTCATACAACTCAATAGGAAAGAAACTCAAACAATCCAATTTAAAAATGGGCACAAGATCTGAAAATTTTTCTCATAAAGATGTATGATGGTTGGGGGCGCCTGGGTGGCTCAATGGACTGGGGCCTCTGCCTTCGGCTCAGGTCATGATCCTAGGATCCTGGATGGAGCCCTGCATTGGGCTCTCTGCTCAGCGGGGAGCCTGTTCCACTCCCACCCTCTGCCTGCCTCTCTGCTTATTTGTGATCTCTGTCTGTCAAATAAATAAATAAAATCTTAAAAAAAAGATGTATGATGGCCAACAGACACATGAAAAGATGCTCCATCCACATCACTAACCACCAGGTAAATGCGAAGCAAGCCACATCACCTCAACCTATTAAAATGTCTATTATCAAACAGACAAGAAGTGACAAGTGCTGGCAAGGCTCTGAAGAAATGGAAACCATCTGTTGTGGGGGGTATGTATACTTGTGCAGCCACTATGGAAAACAGTATGAAGGTTAATCAAAGAATTAAAAATAGACTACCATATGATCTAGCAACACTACTTCTCCATATTTATCTGAGGAAAATGAAAATAGTGATTCAAAAAGATATATATACCTTTATGTTCATTGCAGCATTATTTACAATACCCAAGATGCAGAAATGATCCAAGTGTCTATGAATAGATGAATGGAAAAAGATGTGGTGTGTATACACACACACACACACGCGCGCGCGCGTACACACACACACATAGGTCATGATCTCAGGGTCCTGGGATCGAGCCCCGCATGGGGCTCTCTGCTCCGCAGAAAGCCTGCTTCCCTCTCTCTCTCTCTCTCTCTCTGCCTGCCTCTCTGCCTACTTGTGATCTCTGTCTGTCAAATAAATAAATAAAATCTTAAAAAAAAAAAGAAAAAAAATTTAGCTTTCTTTCATAGATCATAGATGATAGATGTTAACTAGACTTACTGTGAAAATCATTTTGCAGTGTATATAAATATCAACTCGTTATTTTATGCTCTTGAAACTAATATAATGCTGTCAATTATAACTTGATTCAAAAATAATAATAATGAGGGGTGCCTGGGTGGCTCAGTGGGTTAAGCCGCTGCCTTCGGCTCAGGTCATGATCTCAGGGTCCTGGGATCAGTCCCACATCGGGCTCTCTGCTCAGCGGGGAGCCTGCTTCCCTCTCTCTCTCTGCCTGCCTCTCCGTCTACTTGTGATTTCTCTCTGTCAAATAAATAAAATCTTTAAATAATAATAATAATAATAATAATAATAATGAGAATATATTGATTGCTTACATTTATTGAATCCTTACTATTCATTCAATGCTTACTATGCCAGTCTCTGTTCTAAGCACTTTGCATTTATTAATTACTTATCAATCAATTTGAGAAGCATTGATCTAATCTGGTTAAACACCTGCATTAAGACAACCAGATAAAATTGATAATCTGTCAGTAACTTTTGATACTTGAAAAAAAAAATACCACTTCAAAGAAAGATTGGGCTACTTATGTCCCTAATCCTGATATTCACTGGAGGTAAAGCACATAGTGTTGTTTCTTCCACTTCCAAGAATTTGTTTGCCAAATTAATGTATTATTTTAGATCAGACCATTGAAATAATATTGTAGGATCATCAGTGATTTTAATTAAATTGTGCAAAATGTGATTTCTCCTCTTTCTGTGGATTTTATTCATTTCCTAAATGTACAAAATAATGCACATTCAAAAAAGGCTTAGGGAGCAAGGGTTTGTCCTGGACAATATGATGCAGGTTTGCTTACCCAGCAAACTCTTTTTCATCTATTTTGCTTCCAGCAGTTAAGATTTTGTTAATGCCATAAGCCAATGCTACTTTTCATCCCTGTTCTTATCAAAGCAGAGGACAATAGAAGGAGAGGGAGCACATCAGCAAATCATGCACATTCAAAGGAAATATTTGTCTGTGTGTATCATACAAGTAATAACTCCTAGCTTCAATGAGAACTACTCAGAGGCAAGCTGAACTCTCAGATTTGTTTGAACCTTTAAGAAATCAGAATATTTCCTTTAATACTCAACATAAGTGATGACTCACCATAGTTTTTTTTAAATCTATCAAGAGGTTTTCTTTCTTTTTTCCTCAACTATGACAATGCTTTTTTACTAGAAAAGACATAAAAATGTATCATTCTTAAAGCCTCAAATATTGATCCCAAAATACTGAGTCTAGAATTCTAAGAAATTAAAAAGACTCACTCTAAATGGCACATAGCTGTTTAATAAAATTTACAAGATACTTTCATTATTTTAAAATTACTTTGGTCCATTTATTTCCACAAGCTTTCATGTCATAATCTCTTCTTCATTTCAAAAATCTGCTATGACTTCAATTTTCCTTCACAGTTGTTAGTCATTCTTCTCAAGAAGAGAAATGATTTGGGAAATGATGTGGAATAGGATTCCCCTGCTGCTTTCAATCCAGAAGATGCTATGGGGTGGAACCTGTCTGGGGGGTCCCTGCTGACCCTTAATGTTCCATCAGCATTACCAAAGAGTCACCCTAACCAGCAATTTTATCTATTACTTTCCCCATGTAGGAAATACAATTGTTGTCTCTGGGTGAGATTTCCATACAATAATAAGACTGTACCCTAAAACCTTCTGAAGATTATGATTAAGAAGTTATTCACTTAGTCATTCATTAATTCTCCTAGTTGCCCATATATACAAGGATAAATACATTTATCATGGATTTGCTCTACTTGCACTTATGTGAAAATAGTGACACATCTTTTTATGAGACTGGCCATCTTTATTACACACTGAAAATGTGATTTTAACTATTATGATTGGAATAGATCATGTTAACATTGAAATGGAGATGACTATAACATTTACATCAAAAAACCATTTAAAAAAGCATAAGAAACTCACCAATTTACATTTCACAAATTGTGTTTTCAATATTTTTAATATCTGAGAATAAGGCAACCTTTAGAACTATTTAATGGTAGCGCATATTACCCTACTTAAAAGATTATAGGATAAGAAGTGCACATTTGCACATATGGTGATGGTGCTGATGAACGAATGGTGAATGGTGCTGAGTCATTTACTTTTTAATTCTTAGTGATTTCAGCAAGTTTGTGATAAAATGAAGATAATTCTCTCCATTTTTTCTTCCTTTGATTTCTATTTCTTTCAGACCACGTATCCCCAATATGCCCAGTAATGTTTGAAAAATATGTGATCATCTGAAAATATATACATATATTAAATCATTATTTATACACCTTAAACTAATTTTATATGCCAATTAAATCTCAATAAAAACTAGATATAGGGGCACCTGGGTGGTTCAGTGGGTTAAAGCCTCTGCCTTCGGCTCAGGTCATGATCCCAGGGTCATGGGATCGAGCCCTGCATCAGGCTCTCTGCTTAGAAGGGAGCCTGCTTTCTCCTCTCTTTCTCCCTCTGTCTGCCTCTCTGCCTACTAGTGATCTCTCTGTCAAATAAATAAATAAAATCTTTTAATTAATTAATTAATTAAAATAAAAACTAGATAGATAATCTCTGATACACTCAATTAAATTTAGTTGTCAATACCAATGTATTTTGCCTTGCAAAGCTGTCTACATTTTAAAGAGATTCCTAATGAATCTCTAAATGCCTAAAGACTGTCAAGTCTCAAGGCACTTTTGAGGGACAGTGTTTTAGAAGATGAACATCCTGTAAGATGAACTATAAGAAACTGTCGCTGTAGTCCATAATGAGGCTAGTTATGAGATGAATGTAAGCAAGACATTGCATAAGAGCAAAGAATCCTGACAGGGAGATGATTGAATACATGTGAGCTCCAACTCATGAAGTGGATTGAACCCAAATCAATCCAGCAAAAGTCATAAACTTGACTTTTGCAGCATTAGAATTTTATGAGACTGACGTGCTACCTACTGCACTGAGGCACCTGCAGCATTAGAATTTTAGAGACAGTATGATATAGTAGAAAGAGCCTGAGCCCTAAAGTATGAGTGATTTTGTCTGTCACTTATTGGCTATCGAGTCTCAAACAACTAACTTAAACTCTCTTGCTTCAGCTTTCCCACATTTGGCCCGAGGCTCGTATTTGAGCCACTTGTTCTTGCATGAAGAGATCTACTGGAGCACAGGCACCCTTGTAGATCTATGTATTCTCCAAGACTGCTTATGCTCTAATGACAGAGTTGAGTTGTTGCAACACAGACCCTATGATTTTCAAAACCTAAAACATTTACTAACTGGTACCTTATGGAAAAAGCTGGCTGAACTCTCCCCTACTTTCCTTACAGAAATACTGAGAAATAAATACTGAATACTAAGCAATACTTCCTTACAGAACTTGCCCTCCCTCCAGCAGGTTGTGTTATTGATCATTATCTCCTTCTAGAAGTTTCTTTGTCTTTGGTTCTTTTTTTTTTTTTCAAGATTTTATTGATTTATTTGAATGCGAGAGAAACCATGAGATGGGGGAGGGTCAGAGGGAGATGCAGACTCCCACTGAGTAGGGAGACCCACACGTGGCTGGATCCTGGGACCCTAACATCATCACTGGAGCCAAAGGCAGTCGCCCAACCAGCTGACCTACCCAAGTTCCTCTGCCTTTGGTTCTTGAATTCTACGTTCTCCTGTCTACCTCCTATCTCTCTTAATAGTTTTTATTCTTTTTCTCTATTCATTCAATTACGGTGATCCTAAATTTTCATCCCTACCTCTCCAATTTTCAATCTCACCTTTGCTTACATAATATCCTTTATCCCTCTAGACTACAATAGTTCCTCATAGGTCTATGCATCCCATTATTCTCTCAACATATTTAATTCTTAATGCACAGCAAAAAAAAAAAAGATTGAAAGTTATGTTTTGGTTTTTTTTGTTGTTGTTGTTGTTTTTTGTTTTTTTTTTTTTTTTTGCTTTTCGCATTTAACCGTGTACGTAGTACCTAGTCAGCAACCAAAACACATAGAATGCTCAGTAAATATTCCTGGAACAAGCAGACTAAATCTCTACTTTCCCTTTCATTCTCTCTCCTGAAACTCACCTGTATATTAGACTCTCCCCATCCACGGTGAGTTCCCATCAACGTCATATACTATAAGTCAAAAAAAAATGTCCTAATAGGGATGATTCTCTGAAACACTGGAACTAAGAGTATGGTTAAGTTTCTCTCTCAGGAATTAATCAGATAAATACAACAATTGCACAAATACACCATACCAAAGTGAATTCAAAATGTTCTAAGAACAAGAGAGAAAACGGGAGAAATCACCATGGGGTAGCATAAGAGAACTAAATACTATGCATTTTGGATAATAAAGAGGAAACAATACTAACCAAAACAACTTAGATCTCAGCGTCTATACTTAATCAAGGAAAATAACACAGCTGCATAATGTTAATTGTCACCACCTCGGGTAGAAACAAACTATCAAATGTGTAGGTATGAAATAGCTCAATTTTCACCTTCCCTATGCCACGATTGCAAGCCTTTTACTGCTTTCCTGGAGAATATCCTACTGCCTTAAAGCATAACTAAAAACAGCAACAAAAAAAAAGTATGCTTCTTGTGATACACAAGACAATTTCCAGCCAAAGAACTTTCAAGAATGATCACCGAATGTATAAAAGCTCCCCCGGCAACTGTGAAGGGACTCAATCTCAAAACCAGACTGAGAGGCAGTTCAACATTGCAGCTGGTGTTTGAAATAAAGTTGCCTTTCTTTCCCTCCTTTTTGTTTTCCTGAACAAATTCACAGAGCCTGGATTATGAATGATTGGGCTGACTCAGAAACACCAGCCTGGGGCACCTGGGTGGCTCAGTGGGTTAAAACCTCTGCCTTCGGCTCCGGTCATGACCCAGGGTCCTGGGATGGAGCCCCACATCGGGCTCTATACACAATGGAATACTATGCAGCCATCAAAAGAAATGAAATCTTGCCATTTGCAACAACGTGGATGGAACTAGAGCATATCATGCTTAGTGAAATAAGTCAAGCAGAGAAAGACAACTATCATATGATCTCCCTGATATGAGGAAGTAGTGATGCAACATGGAGGCTTAAGTGGGTAGAAGAATAAATGAAACAAGATGGGATTGGGAGGGAGACAAACCATAAGTGACTCTTAATCTCACAAAACAAACTGAGGGTTGCCGGGGGGAGGGGGTTGGGGAGAAGGGGGTGGGATTATGGACATTGGGGAGGGTATGTGATTTGGTGAGTGCTGTGAAGTGTGTAAACCTGGTGATTCACAGACCTGGGGATAAAAATATATGTTTATAAAAAAATATATGTTTATAAAAAATAAAAAATTTAAAAAAAAAAAAAAAAAAAAAAATAAAATCTTTTAAAAAAAAGTAGGTATTTAAGAAACACCAGCCGGGTCAGAATTACAGTTTGCATTGCTGAGTCTGTTAGAAAATAAAATAAAAGCAAGGAGGAAAACAGAGACATAATTATGAAAGACACTAGAATATGGAAAAGAGATTAAACCTTATTAAAATATCATCCCTAGGCATTAGCAGCAGTTCTATAATTAATAATATAACAGTTGACTGCACTAAGCACTGTAACAGAAATTAAATTTTCATTTATGAACAGGAATAATGAGGTAACATAAAAAGATTGGGCTTGAGTTTTTCTGCCACTGAAGATTAATAATTGCCTAAGGTCTATATTCAGAATTAAGAAACACATTTGGTCGTAGAGAAAAATAATTCATAGGGTGTGCAAACACCGTCACCCTGGACTGCAGTCACACCATGAGCCAGAAGCAATATCCATTTCCCATAAACGCTGTTGTCAGATTATATCCATGATCGCCTAGTTCATTTTTTTTTAATTTTTTATTTTTTATAAACATATATTTTTTATAAACATATATTTTTATCCCCAGGTCTGTGAATCACCAGGTTTACACACTTCACAGCACTCACCAAATCACATACCCTCCCCAATGTCCATAATCCCACCCCCTTCTCCCCAACCCCCTCCCCCCGGCAACCCTCAGTTTGTTTTGTGAGATTAAGAGTCACTTATGGTTTGTCTCCCTCCCAATCCCATCTTGTTTCATTTATTCTTCTACCCACTTAAGCCTCCATGTTGCATCACCACTTCCTCATATCAGGGAGATCATATGATAGTTGTCTTTCTCTGCTTGACTTATTTCGCTAAGCATGATACGCTCTAGTTCATTCTATATACTAAAGAAAAGTAAATGTATCCTTTCTGATGGAAAAAGCATCAAGATAAATGGAAAAAAAATTTATGGTTCTCTTGGTACTCACTTAAGATTTTATTTATTTATTTATTTATTTATTTATTTATTTATTTGAGAGAGAGAGCGCATAGGCACGGGGGAGGTGGAGGAGGGAGAAGCAGACTCCCCACTGAGTAGGGAGCCTAATGTGGGCCTGGATCCCAGGACCCCAGGGTCATGATCTGAGCTGAAAGCAGATGTTTATCTGACTGAGCCACCCAGGCACCCCTACAGTTTTCTTTTTTAAAAAGTTCCTTTGCCAATATAAATATTCAGTACAGTGTTCTTTTAACTGTTGATGGCAGACTTTAACATTTCTAAAAAGATTTCGTTCTCTTGGGAAAAAATAAATGACAGCAGAAAATAAACAAGATGTGTGGAATTTCTTTTAGAAACTATTTAAAGATGGCTGTAATGCTTTACCCTGGCTTTACTTTTAAAATTTGTGTTAAAGCATTTAAATTCTGTATATGTAAACTAGATATATTTATCCTATTATTTGCACAGCTTAGCATATTCTTAGCTTAGAATAAAAAGTTAACAAAGTATCAAAAAACACTGTTTTTATTTATAATTACAGTGTTTATTTTATAAAAAGGGAAATCAATTGGTTACTTATATCAGAATTTGAGAATAGAAATTATAATTGTCCCAATTTTTCATTTTATTTTTGTCTATAACACTGTATTAGTTTTAGGTATATAGCATAATAATTTGATATATGCATATATTGTGAAACTATTACAAGAAATTTAGTTAACATCCATCAACACACAGTTACAAGTTTCTTTCTTGTGATGAAATCTTTTTAGATATACTCTCTTAGCAACTTACAAGTATGCAATGCAGTATTATTAACCATAGTCACCATGCTGCACATTACATCCCCAAGACTTATATATAACTAGAAGTTTGTACCCTTTAACCATGTTTGACCACATTTTCATTTTTAATTCATCAAATGCAGTATAATTCTCTGGACTCACTTCTTGGTTTTATTTAGATACTCCAGGTCAAAAAATAGAGAGAGAGTTAATATCCATTCACTGTCAAATATACAGCAGACACTTTTGATATGGTATAGCATCATATCTTCAAATATTTCTATTTGTTGGATTTTCTACCCTCCCTTTATAGATGAAGAAATTCAATCTAAAGGAGACAGTGCCACAGGATTTGACCCCTGATCTGTTTGAATCTAAAGCGCTAAAATACTACATGAGTCTGTTAGCCCTTAACATTCCTAAACTAAAGTATGAATGATTGTAAGATAATTTCAAAAACATGGTTTTGTTATTTTTTACATAGAAAGATAACACACACACACACACACACACACACACACACAAACCCCAGACCCTAGGTTGCTGGAACCTATACGGAAAAAAGTTTTGTTATGGTTGTTGTGATATACCATTTTGGGATTTGACTGAAGAAAAGTAATGATATTGGATTGGGCAGCACTTCTCACTCTAGACTCTGATCTAAAGAAGCATTTTCCAGGTGTTTGAAGTCATTTACAACTAAATTTAAAGACACTTAGGAATGGGTTTTTTTGGAGAAGTGGATAGTGGAACCTAGATGCTTTTTATGCTGATTTTTAACTAACTCTCCTTTTTTTCTGTCTTCCCTTCCTGTTTGTCTTTTTTCCATTATGGACCCAATTTCTGGGTTTTGCCAGTTCTTTCTGGCAAATGTTTATGGAGCTTCTCATCGCCCTGTCTAGAGAAACTGAGGTTTTCATTTCTTCTGCTCTGCCAAGTCTAGGTTCACCTTCCATTCAGCCAACATCTATCTTCAAACATCTGTTGACTGCTGTTTCATCCTCTTTGTTCTTATAAGCTTGTGGTTTTTAAAAATTTCCTCTATTTTTCATTTTAATAAGGTCTGCAAAGGAAACAGCAACATGCATGTACTTAAGCCATCACGTTTGACTCACTCCACCCACTCTCCCACCTGTTCTACTCTACATTTTGTTCCTCTGAATCTTTTCCACTCAAGGTCATGCTGCTAAATCTATTACATGTACTTTTATCCTCAACTTGCTTGCCTTCTCATTTATACCGTCGGTAACGGTCTTTTTTTTGAAACATGCTTCTTTTTGAGCTTTAGTAGCGCTGTTAAATCAAGTTTTTCTTTTACATCTCGAGTCATGGTTCTCACTCTCCCTGTTGGCTCTCCAATGAGAGAAAAGTTACAATGATCAGAAAGTTCTTCAGACAACTGGACAATTCAAGAGAGATTTGTCATACTCCAAATATGGCAGATAACAGGAGAAGTAAATAATAATAAAAGAAGAGATAAAGATAATGGGTAAACTAAATTCGCATATTTATAAATAAAAAGCAAGGCACAATTGCTTCGAACTATGTAATTGTTAACTGATTTTTTGTTGTTGTTTCTTGTGTTGTATTCCCGCATTCTGAAGCACTTCCTTATTATTTCACTCAGTCTCCTAGTCAAAATTTTTATTCTTTACCTGAAAATGTCTTTCCTTCACAGTTACTCAAAAATGATAGTTTAGGTAGAAATGGAATTGCAACTTAAGAATTATTTTTTTTCATAGCATTATGAAATTTAGTCCAGGGATTCTATTGTTACTTTTAAGAAACCTGATGTCAGTTTTAATTTTATTTTTTTAAGATTTTATTTATTTGTTTGACAGACAGAGATCACAAATGGGCAGAGAGGCAGGCAGGGTTGTTGGGGGGCGTGGAGCAGGCTCCCTGCTGAGCAGAGAGCCTGATGCAGGGCTCTATCCCAGGACCCCAGGATCATGACCTGAGCCAAAGGCAGAGGCTTTAACCCACTGAGCCACCCAGGCACCCCTATTTTCCTTTTTAAATACTATGCCTTTATTTTCTAATGGTTATAAGACATTCCCTTTGTCTTTGATTACCCCCCCCAAAAAAGTGAGAAAATGTTAAAACCCATAAAAAGTTTAAAACACAGAAAGCCATGCTTTATATTATTTATGAATGATACATAACTAGATTCCTTCCATTCATTCATCAAGTAGTTATACACCAGCTTTTAATCAGCACATAACAAAGTCAAATCAAGAGAGATTTTGTGGTTCTAGACTGTCAGTCTATTCAGATCATTACTTCAGCATGGTTAAATTTTCACAGGGCCTTCCCTCATAAGGAAAAAATTTGCAAGAGTTGCACATGATGTCCTAAGCCCAGTCAAGGGAGCCATACTTAAAGCAAAGACTTACCATTGAGATGTTGGCAAGGAAAGTATTGCAGGTATACTTTTAATAACAACAAAATAGCCATCACATTCCAAAATACTTGTTGAGTATTTACTATTTGCCAAGCATTGTATCAGGATTTGAGGTACATAAGTGAAAACAATAATGCTCATTCTTGCATGAATATACTATTCCCTAATGTGGGCAGAAGTGGGGCAATGATAACCAAGGCATATAAATATGTAATGAGTCTCACGGTCATTTGTAGTGTGGAGGAAAATAAAACAGGATAAGAAATATGGAGTTGGGTGCTGTGATGATGGTGCTACAAGGAGGCTTTTTTCTATGGAGCACTCAGAGAAGACTCCATAAACCTGGACCTGGGGGGGGAAAAAAAAAAAAAGAAGAAATCAATGTGAATAACCAAGGGAAAGTATTCCTCACCTAGAGACTGACAAACTCAAAAGTCAAGAGGAGCTGTGTGCATGGCATGTTTGAGGAATGACCCGGAGACCAGAGTGGTTGGAACAGAAAAGAGAAGGAGAGAGTGGTAGGAGAGGAAATGAAATCAGAAATTTGGTGAAGTGATAGGGTTTGTGAAATGGAAGAGGCTGTAGTGGTATAGGTTATGGACGGTTTATAAGCCATAGCAGAACCTTAGCTTCTATTAAGGCTAACTTACTTCTAGTAAGTTTTATAATAGAGAAAAGTGACATGAGCCAATATATATTTAAAGAACTCTGGCTGATGTGTGTAAGGTGGTTAAAGTAAACAATGTAGTCAGGGAAATTAGAGAAATGTTATGAGGTAATCAAGCAATGGTGATCCAAAATGACTTGCCCTAGAAAGCACAGTTCCATATACCCCTACTGCTGCAGGTAAGCTTCCTCAACCTTCACTGACAATGTTGGAATTGACGCAATCGCTGAGTAAAGGAGACTGCCAACTACATCTGACTCGAACTGGGAAGATGTTGGGTAGAAGGTTCTGGAAACAACCATACAATATATGGCAAGTAGAGTTAGCATTGTGCTGGTGAGAATGGGTTTTTACCCACCATGATTTCAGAAGTTTATCAAAGAATATATTCTCTAAATATTTTGCTCTTTGGTGCCTCAAGTTATTAAATTAGGGGTTTATACCTTACATATTAAATTTTGACCTATTTTTGTGGTTTTCTTTTATAAATCATATATTCATTAGAAGAATAAGACATTAAGCTGCCTTTATTGTGAATTCATTTATTAAATTATGAAAAGGATATATAAGGAACTTTAAGAATCATCAATAAGATAAGAAACAACCCAACTTTTTAAAACTGGCAGAGGATTTGAACAAACACTCCACCACAGAAGGTATTTGGATCATCTGTCATTAAGGAAATATAAATTGAGGCCATAATCAGATAACAGTACAGATTACAATGGCTAAAATTAAAAAGAATTCTTTATGAAGTATTAATGAGGAGGAAAAGAAATTTTCATATGGCTATTGATGGGACTGTAAAATTATGACTATGTTAGATAACAATTTGGGATTATTTCAAAATGTTAGACATATACTTAACATTTGATCCAGCCATTGGATGGCAAAGTATTTGCCCAAGATAAAGGATAACATGTATTCATAGGAGCTTCATTTGCAGTAACAAGAAACTAGAATTAATTCGAATGCTCATTAATCGACAAATGGATTAAAAAGTTGTGGTTGGGCGCCTGGGTGGCTCAATTGGTTAAGCGGCAGCCTTTGGCTCCGGTCATGATCCTGGAGTCCCAGGATCGAGTCCCATGTCAAGCTCCCTGCTCAGCAGGGATTCTGCTTCTCCTGCTGACCTCTCTCCTCTCATGCAATCTCTCTCTCTCTCTCTCCCTCTCTCTCTCTCAAATAAATAAATAAAATCTTTAAAAAAAATAAAAATAAAAAAATAAAAAGTTGTGGTTTATCCATACAAAACATACTACTCAGCAGTAAAAATTAATGAGCTCACAAAAAGCCACATAATTTAGGATTCTATTTATATCAAATGTCCCAAATAGGTAAATTCATAAAGATAAAAATTAGATTACTGTTTTTCAAGGTCTGGAGGGACAGGGAAATGGGATATGCCTATTAAGGGGTATAAGGTTTATTTGAGGGTGATAAAAATGTTTCAAAAGGGGCCGACTGGTTGGCTCAGTTGTTAAGCGTCTGCCTTCAGCTTGGGTCATGATCTGGAATTTCTGTGTTACACAAATCAACTTAACCTGGGATTGAGCCCTGCACTGGGCTCCCTGCACAGTTGGAAGCCTGCTTCTCCCTCTCCCACTCCTCCTGCTTGTGTTCCCCTCTCTCGCTGTGTCTCCTTCTGCCAAATAAATGAAATCTTAAAAAAAAACTTTTAAAAGAAGACAGTGGTAATGGTTTTACAATTCTTTGAATTTACTATAAATCACTGAATTGTACACTTTAAAAGGGTAAGTTTCGTGGTATGTGAATTATCTCAATAAAATCATTTTTAAAAAATAAGGAAATAAACTACTCATATATGCTACAAATCAGGTGAACCATGATATAGTTTTGTTGAAAAAAAGAAACAGATTTTTAAATTAAAGAATATGCTGTATGAGTTGATTTGTGTAACACAGAAAATGCAAAATAATTTACCTCAGCAGAAAGCAAATCAGCCCTTTCTTCTGAAGACAAGGAGTGGAGAGGGTCCAAAGGAAAGGATTATCAAGGGGCACAAGGAAACTTCTGGGTATGATGGTTATGTTCATTATCCTGATTGTGGTGATGGTTTCACCAGTGTATACAGAAGTCAAACCAATCAAACCGCATAATATAAATGTGTGTGTCATGCAGTGTATTACAATTCAATAATCTGTTTCAAAAATTGAAGGAATAAAGAGTTATGTTCGATCTGTTTCAAAAATTGAAGGAATAAAGCGTTACGTTCAAACTACTTCACAATTTTGCCAAGCACTGGTCAGAAAGGAAGTGAAAAATCTTGGCTCAGCAGCAGTCAAGTGAAAGAATTTTGTTTATAAATCTGGTGTGACACTTCTGACAGTTGTCTGGGAAATCTCTACAGTAAAGTAGACACTATTTTGACAAAATTTTGTCAAAAAATAAGGATAATGGATGTTTATTGAAAACTATAAGCACCTTTCATGTATTTGATCATTTAATTTTCACAGTAACCCCATGAGGTAGCAGGTACTATCATTTTGGTTTTATATACGTGGAAATTGAGTGACAGGAAGGTTAAGTACAGGAGTGGATACTAAGGTAGAAAGTGAGATAACCAGGCATTAGACCTACACAATTTCATTCTAGAGTCTATTGCCCAATAGAGCATTTTGTCTGCATGTAAAGTAGCCACTAGCCACATGAAGAAGCTGAGCATTTAAAAAGCAGCTAATGAAACCAAGAACTGGATTTCTAATTTTTTAATTGTAAATATATTAAATTTTAAGACCTTATTCTCAAAGAAGATGAACAAAGATGCAAATACACAATGATGGGGGTATGGCAAAGGAGCACAGCAGCCACGTGAAACAGCTCCCAGGGACCAAAGTTGGAAACATTTGAACAACAAAATAAAGATATATTTTTTAAAGATTTTATTTATTTATTTGACAGACAGAGATCACAAGTAGGCAGAGAGGCAGGCAGAGAGACAAAGAGGAGGAAGCAGGATCCTTGCCGAGCAGAGACCTTGATATGGGACTCCAATTTTCCCAACACCATTTATTGAAAAGGCTGTCTTTTTTCCATTGGACATTCTTTCCTGCTTTGTTGAACATTAGTTGACCATAGAGATGAGGGTCTATTTCTGGGCTCTCTATTCTGTTCCATTGATCTATGTGTCTGTTTTTGTGCCAGTGCCATGCTGTCTTGGTGATAACAGCTTTGTAATAGAGCTTGAAGTCTGGAATTGTGATGCCACCAACTTTGGCTCTCTTTTTCAATATGACTTTGGCTATTTTAGGTCTTTTCTGGTTCCATATAAATTTTAGGATTATTTGCTCCATTTCTTTGAAAAAAATGGGTGGGATTTTGATAGAGATTACATTAAATGTGTAGATTGCTTTAGGTAGCATAGACAATTTCACAATATTTGTTCTTTTAATCCAGGAGCATGGAACGTTTTTCCATTTCTTTGTGTCTTCCTCAATTTCTTTCATGAGTACTTTATAGTTTTCTGAGTATAGATTCTGTGCCTCTTTGGTTAGGTTTATTCCTAGGTATCTTATGGTTTTGGGTGCAATTGTAAATGGAACTGACTCCATGAATTTCTCTTCTGTTTTGTTGTTAGTGTAAAGAAATGCAACTGATTTCTGTGCATTGATTTTATATCCTGACACTATACTAAATTCCTGTACAAGTTCTAGCAGTTTTGGAGTGGAGTCTTCTGGGTTTTTCACACATAGTATCATATCATCTATGAAGAGTGACAGTTTGACTTCTTCTTTGCCGATTTGGATGCCTTTAATTTCTTTTTGTTGTCTGATTGCTGAGGCTAGGACTTCTAGTACTAGTACTATATTGAATAACAGTGGTAATAATGGACATCCCTGCCATGTTCCTGACCTTAGCAGAAAGCTCTCAGTTTTTCTCCATTGAGAATGATATTTGTGGTGGGTTTTTCATAGATAGCTTTGATGATATTGAGGTATGTACCCTCTATCCCTAAACTTTACAGAGTTTTGACCAGGAAAGGATGTTGTACTTTGTCAAATGCTTTTTCAGCATCTATTGAGAGTATCATATGGTTCTTGTTCTTTCTTTTATTAAATGTTTTGTATCACATTGATTGATTTGTGTATGTTGAACCAACCTTGCAGCCCTGGAATAAATCCCACTTGGTCGTGGTATATAATCCTTTTAATGTACTGTGGGATCCCATTGGCTAGTATTTTGGTGAGAAATTTGCATCTGTGTTCATCAAGGATATTGGTCTGTAATTCTTTTTTTGATGGCATTCTTGCCTGGTTTTGGGATCAAGGTAATGCTGGCCTCATATAATGAGTTTGGAAGTTTTCCTTCCATTTCTACTTTTTTAACAGTTTCAGGAGGATAGAAATTAATTCTTCTTTAAATGTTTGGTAGAGGGGCACCTGGGTGGCTCAGTGGTTTAAAGCCTCTGCCTTCAGTTCAGGCCATGATCCCACGGTCCTGGGATCGAGCACCATATTGGGCTCTCTGCTCTGCAGGGAGTCTGCTTCCTCCTCTCTCTCTCTCTCTCTCTCTCTTTTTCTCTCTCTCTCTGCCTGCCTCTCTGCCTACTTGTGAGCTCTGTCTGTCAAATAAATAAAATCTTTAAAAATAAATAAATAAATAACTCTTTGGTAGAATTCCCCTGGGAAGCCATCTGGCCCCGGGCTCTTGTTTGTTGGGAGATTTTTGATGACTGCTTCAATCTCCTTACTGGTTATGGGTCTGTTCAGGTTTTATATTTCTTCCTGGTTCAGTTGTGGTAGTTTATATGTTTCTAGGATTGCATCCTTTTCTCCCAGATTGTCAAATTTGCTGGTGTAGTGTTGCTCATCATATGTTCTTATAATTGTTTGTATTTCCTTGGCGTTGGTTGTGATCTTTCCTCTTTCATTCATGATTTTATTTATTTGGGTCCTTTCTTTTTTCTTTTTGATAAGTCTGGGCTGGGGGATATCAATCTTATTAATTCTTTCAAAGAACCAGCCCCTAGTTTTGTTGATTTGTTCTATTGTTTTTTTTTTGGTTTCTATTTCATTGATTTCTGCTCTGATCTTGATTATTTCTCTTCTCCTGCTGGGTTTAGGCTTTCTTTGTTGTTCTTTCTCCAGCTCCTTTATGTGTAGGGTTAGGTTGTGTATTTGAGACCTTTCTTATTTCTTGAGAAAGGTTTGTACTGCTATATGTTTTCCTCTCAGGAAAATATATTGCCTTTGTTGTGTCCCACAGATTTTGAACCATTGTGTTTTCATTATCATTTGTTTCCATGATTTTTTTTTCCAATTTGTCTTTAATTTCCTGGCTGACCAATTCATTCTTTAGAAGGATGCTGTTTAGTCTCCATGTATTTGGGTTATTTTCAAATTTCCTCTTGTGATTGAGTTCTAGCTTCAGAGTACTGTGGTCTGAAAATATGCAGAGAATGATCCCAATCTTTTGATACTGGTTGAGACCCGATTTATGACCCATAAATGATCTATTCTGGAGAATGTTCCATGTGCACTAAGGAAGAATGTGTATCTGTTACTTTGGGATAGAATTTTCTGAATATATCTGTGATGTCCATCTGGTCCAGTGTGTCATTTAAGGCCTTCATTTCCTTGTTGATCTTTTGCTTGGATGATCCACCCATTTCAATACCATTATTGTATTATTGTTGATGTGTTTCTTTGATTTTGTTATTAATTGGTTTATATAGATGGCTGCTCCCACGTTAGGAGCATAGATATTTAAAATTGTTAGATCTTCTTGTTGGATAGACCCTTTGAGTATCATATATTGTCCTTCATCTCTTATTATAGTCTTTGGCTTAAAATCTAATTGATCTGATATAAAGATTGTTACTCCAGCTTTCTTTTGATGTCCATTAGCATGGTAAATTGTTTTCCACCCCCTCACTGTAAATCTGGAGGTGTCTTTGGGTCTAAAATTAGTTTCTTGTAGACAGTATATTGATGGGTTTTGCGTTTTTTATCCATTCTGATAGCCTGTGTCTTTTGATTGGGGCATTTAGCCCATTTACATTCAGGTTTAACTATTGAGAGATATGAATTTAGTGCGATTGTATTTCCTGTAAGGTGACTGTTACTGTATATTGTCTCTGTTCCTTTCTGATCTACTACTGTTAGGCTCTCTCTTTGCTTAGAGGACCCCTTTCAATATTTCCTGTAGAGCTAGTTTGGTGTTTACAAATTCTTTTAGTTTTTGTTTGTCCTGGAAGCTTTTTATTTCTCCTTCTATTTTCAATGATAGCCTAGCTGGATATAGTATTCTTGGCTGCATGTTTTTCTCATTCAGTGTTCTGAATATATCATGCCAGTTCTTTCTGGCCTGCCAGGGCTCTGTGGATAAGTCTGCTGCCAATCTAATATTTTTACCATTGTATGTTACAAACTTCTTATCCCAGGCTGCTTTCAGGATTTTCTTTTTGTTGCTAAGACTTGTAAATTTTACTATTAGATGATGGGGTGTGGACCTAGTCTTATTGATTTTGAGGGAGATTCTCTGCACCTCCTGTATTTTGATGCTTGTTCCCTTTGCCATATTAGGGAAATTCTCTAAAATAATTCTCTCCAATATACCTTCTGCTCCCCTATCCTTCTTTCTTCTTCTTCCAGAATCCCAATTATTCTAATGTTGTTCCGTCTTATGGTATCACTTATCTCTCAAATTCTCCCCTCCTAGTTCAGTAGTTATTTATCCCTCTTTTGCTCAGCTTCTTTATTCTCTGTCATTTGGTCTTCTATATCACTAATTCTTTCTTCTGCCTCATTTATCCTAGCAGTAAGAGCTTCCATTTTTTTATTGTGCCTCATTAATAGCTTTTTTTATTTTAACTTGGTTAGATTTTAGTTCTTTTATTTCTCCAGAAAGGATTTTTAATTTCCTCAGACAGGGTTTTTCTAATATCTTCCATGCCTTTTTTGAGCCTGGCTAGCACCTTGAGAATCGTCATTCTGAACTCTGGATCAAACATATTACCAATGTCCATATTGATTAGATCCCTGGCCTTTGGTACTGCCTCTTGTTCTTTCTTTTCTTTTTTTCTTTTTTTTTTTTTTTTTTTTTTTTTGTGATGAGTTTTTCCGCCTCGTCATTTTATCCAGATAAGAATATATGAGGGAGCAAATAAAATAGTAAAAGGGTGGCAAAGACCCCAGGAAAATGTGCTTTAACCAAATCAGAAGAGACCCCAAATCGTAGGGGGAAGAAAGAGAGTAAAAAGAAGTTCAGAGAAAAAAAATTAAAAAAAAATAAAGAAAAAATATTAAAAAGAAAATATATGTATATTAGACTGGAGATTAGAACAGGGTCACCCACTTAATTTGGGGAGTATTTTGGTCTCCTAGAAGAATCTCCCCAAATTTTAAAGAATGAAAAACATATATAAGGGTAAACATGATGAAGGGATGGAATATGACTATAAGGATGAAATTTTTTTTTTTTTAATTTCTAAAAAAGGAGTTGATAAGTTGGTTGGGAGAATAAAGAAAAAGAAAGTGGTGAGAATTTTCTCAGGCTGGAGGCTAGAACTAACCCCTATGCTAGATTTACGGTATATTTTGATCTATTAGAAGAAGTTGTATCGCAAAATTTTTTAGAAGAAAAATGCTATGTGTATACAAAAAAATAAAGTTAGATACAATGAAGGATAAAAGATGACTATAATAATAAAGTTTCAAAAAAGATTTTTTGAAAGGTATAATTAAGATAAACTAGTTAAAAATCATTAAAAAATGAAAAGGTAAAAGTTAAAAAAATTTAGCAGAAGAAAAAATAAAATTAAAAAAATTAATTAACTTTGCAAAACTAAAGAATCATGGAGAGAAAGCCATGAATTCCATGCTTTGCTTTCTCTTCCTCTGGAACTCCGTTGTTCTCCTTGGTAAGTGAACTTGGTCGTGGCTTGATTTCTTGCTGATCTTCTTGGGGAGGGGCTTATTGTAATGATTCTCAAGTGTCTTTTCCCAAGACACTTTAGTAGGGGCCAGGCTAAGTAATACGCTCGGGTTCACTTTTGGGAGCTTTGGTTCCCTGAACGCTTTCCATAGAGCTCCAGAGGACGGGAATGAAAATGGCGGCCTCCCAATCCCTGGCCCAGAGGAGCTGAGAGCTCAGGGCTCCACTCCTCAGTGTATCCTCAGAGAAAAGCGCTCAATCACTCCCATTTCCCTGGTCTCTGGCTGCACTCTGAGCTCACCCGGCCTGTGACAAAGCATCTCTGTCTCTGGCACACAGCCCTGCCTGGAGTCTTCAAACCCCGAAAATCCCTGAACTCTTTTATTGGAGTGTCCCCGGATCTTGGGGTGTCCCCGCTCACAGAGCAGTGGCCTATGCCACGAATCATGATTTAAGGTAAGCCTGAGCTGAGAGATGACTCCTCAGCTCCATCTCTGTAGCCGGTTTCCCTGCTCTAATACCTGTGAGCTCTGTGACATTCAGACACCCCCGATCCTTCGGTGACCCCACAGGACCTGAGACCATGCTGTCCCCGCCTGGGCTTCACCCCAGTTTAAGAGTGATGTCTCTTGGTGGAGTAGATTTTTTAAAGTTCTGATTTTGTGCTCCGTTGCTCTGCCACTTGCCAGGAGCTGGCCCCTCCCCTTGCAGTCTATCTTCCCATCCCTTTTATTTCACTTCTCCATGGGTCCTACCTTTCAGAAAGTGATCAGTTTTCTGTTTCTAGAGTTGCTGCTCTTTTTCTTTTCGATCTCCTGTTGGATTTGTAGGTGTTCAGAATTGTTTGATAAGCTATCTAGCTGATCTCCTGCTACCTGATACCATCTCAGACTGCTACTTCTCTACCATCTTGACTCCTCCACCGATCATTATGTAGTATATTAATATAAAATGTTAATAATGGAGGGAACGAGATGTGGGGCATATGGGAAATCCTAGCGCAACTTTTCTGTCAATATAAATCTATCCAAACTGAAAAGTTTAGTTTAAAAAGTTTTTGTTTGTTTTCTTTTGTTTTGTTTTAATTCCAAGACCCAGACCTCAAAGACCAGAGCAATCTGGTTGTTTGAATGGAGTCTGGGATGCTGTGATTTTAATAACCTCTTCACTGGCTCTGATTATCAGCCAGGCTTGAGAAGGACTGAAATTATCATTTAGTGATGTGATCATTATTTATATTGAAATCAATGTTATTAATATTGCATATTAGTTTAAAATTTTAAGATGTGATATTCAAACATTTTAGTATCCTTGGAAAAACTTGGATAAGTGAAACTTTTTTTAGTTATAAAGTTTAGGAAAACTAAACACAGATTTATTTTATTTCTGATGAAAATTTAAATCTTTAAGATGTATAGTAAAAGTAAATTAATATATCAGATTTTGAAGATTCTATATGAAAAAAGAAAAATACCTCACTAAGAATCCTTTTCATATTGGAACAATAATATTTTGGAGATTTTGTGTTAAATAAAATTTATTACTAAAATTAATTTCACCTGTTTTTTTAAATTTTGTTTAATATGACTATTAGGAAATGTTAATTTACATATGCGGCTTACTTTATATCTCTAGTGTCCAGTATTGGTCTAAACCATTATGCTGTGTGAACTGAAGTGAAAACCATAGCTAACTGCTGCCTGCATCTATAGGATTTTCTGTTTCTAGCTGACCTACTGAGTGCAGCAATAAAAAAATGTTAGTAATTGTTATAAAATCACAAATATAAAATGCCTTCAGTTCCTTTCCCCTCCCAGGCATTAGTAGAAGGAGAGAAGATCTAGTATATCTTTTAGAACTGGATCTGTAATTTTAAACCCTATGAGCACTGAGAATTGTTGGGTACAAAATGAAGAGCTTAGACTTTGGAAAAAGCTAAGCAATGGTTTGACTATTTGTCTAGGTACCTCAGCTGTGGACCTTATGCAGGCTTACTCAATTCCTCTTATCCTCATTTTCCTCAACTATTGAGTAAGAATAATATTAATTGCCTGCCTTGTGTTATTTTATAAAACATAAAGAGCACACGTAAAATAACAAACACTCTGTGGATGGTGTTAATTATTTTTTCCAAGGTTAGTAATTATTGACTCTTTATGCACTACTTTTAAAGTAAAATCAAGGGACGCCTGAGTGGCTCAGTTGTCAGTTAAACATGGTCAGGTCATGGTACCAGAGTCCTGAGATTGAGTCCCACGGCAGCCTCCCTGCTTGGAGGGGAGCCCACTTCTCCTTTTTCCTCCACCTGCCATTCCCCCTGTTTGTGCTCATTCGCTCCCACTCACTCTCTCTCTGTGTCAAATAAATATATAAAACCTTAAAAATAAATAAATAATAAAAATGATGCTATTTGAGAACCACTTATTTGAATTTCCAATCTTATTCCTTGATGATAGAGAGAATGTTTTTAGTGGCCTCTCCCCCAGGAGAACCTACATACAGTTGGAAAGGTATCTGCTCCCTTCTATGATGGAGAAACAGGGCAACAAACCTGACTTTATAGCTCACTCAGTTCCATTCATTTGTAATAGATCACATGCAAACAATCGAGAGCCACCAATATCCCTACACAATGACTACACGGATAATTCTTACTATCTTTTTTTTGTGCTATAAATACAGGGTAAAATCACACCATTGCTTCAATGTATTTGTTGTTGAATAAAAGTAGGGTTGAGCTCTCAGAGAAATGGATTTCTTGTCAATTAGCGTCTATATTATCAAACTCAAAATTAAATTGCAATTTCCCCCACAAGCCAATCACACATTAGGGAGACAATCACTGTTATAAATTATGTGACTGAGATAGAAAAGCACTTACAAGGAGCTCTCAAATGCTTCACTCAAAATGAAAGTTTAAAATTATTAGAATTTTAAGCAGAGTAATGTAGACTTGGGGGATAAAATATTTCCTGAGTTCTGATCACACACAACTGTGGATACCCGAATAATCTGACATGGAAAATAGAAGGGCAAAATGAAGGTTGCTCGTGACTTTTATTTAAATCCACCATATTCGCCCCACAACACTTTACTTGACAACTGTTATTTGCTTTTATTTCTACCTTAAAATCTAAAAGGAGCAGCATTGTCTCTTTTTATGATTAGCATCAACACTGCATGAGTTACAAACAAAGTATATTCTTTTTGCTAAACAAGAATGCATTACACATTGCTAGTTTAATACTTTCCCATGAAGAAATGTAGGGCAAGGAACAATGCGTGAAGTTCTAAATATATGACCTTAAGACACAATGTTGATCTGTGGAATGGTGATAGGAAGCAATCATTGGTAAAATTGAGCCCCTTGGCATTTTTTAAACTTTATTTTTTATAATTCACTATTTTTCCATAAGTCTTTAAGAGGCTTTAAATATTTTGGCCATGGCTCCATTCTAACACCAAAGATGAAGACGCATAAAGCTTTTACATAATTTTTTGCACTATAAGAAATTAAACTTTAATTATGAACTTGTGAGGTTTAGTTTGATCTTTCCCTTAAACGTACATAATTTGTGGGACACCTGGGTGGCTCAGCGGGTGAAAGCCTCTGCCTTCTGCTCAGGACTTGATCTCACGGTCCTGGGATCAAGCCCCACATCAGGCTCTCTGCTCAGCAGGGAGCCTGCTTCCCCCCCCCCTCTCTGCCTGCCTCTCTGCCTACTTGTGAGGTCTCCGTCAAATAAATAAATAAAATATTTTTTTAAAATGCATAATTTGCTTCATGCTGGAATCAAATCTAATCTTCAATGTTTAAATTACAACATTTACTTTAATTTTATTATCAGCTTTTTCTTTCACTATTAGTCACTTTGAATGTCTGCTATGTCTTTTCTCCATGTGATAAATTTGTCATTTTTTAAAGGAAGATCATACACATTTACAAATTTCATGATCCAAGCGGTCTTTCGTAATATCTCAGTTATAACTATAAAGCAGATTACAATTAACCATCTCCCTGTTTGCTCAACCATGCAAATGCTTGTTATTCTTGCTGATTACATAAAGTGGACTTTTTATTGTTTTGGCAAACAAGATACAGAGGCTATAAAGAAAACACCAGAATGAACCATAAAATTTTTCTGTTAAATCAATCTCTATTGTTTGCCTGAGAATACATTTATAATGTAGATCAAATATATCTTTGTTTTAATATTACACCAATTTCAATACATTTGCTTTCCTTTAATAAAAAAAAACTATGTGACAAATGCACTGAGTTCAACCTGCAGGTGACGGAGATTACAGATCAGACTTTAGTCAAAGTGCCCGTGGGGTCAGTTTGCTTCATGGGGCAGGTAAACCCAGCAGGGTGGCAAGCCTTAATGAAATTAAACTTTCTAATCTTTGATCAAGAAATCTTCCCTATCTCCATCAGGCAGTTGCCATGTAAGGAAAGCAGTATCAGGAAGAATAGCAATGATCATGGAAATTTGCAAATAGCAAAATTAGGCAACACGGGAGGGAAAAAAACCCTCTAATTTGGGACTTAAATATTTGGTTTAGTTTAAGGAATTGATCAACTTGACCAGAGTAGCTGAATCTTAATCACTGGCAAATTCAGTTATTACTGTTGAATCATCAAGTCCGTTGTTCCTGCAGACAAAACAATAGAGAGCTGTGTGGAGGTTGAATTTATTAGTTTAGCAAATTAATTCATGTAATTTGGATAATTTCCAAATCTCCCTACTCTCTTTGATTTGTGTTGACCAAGTCTAAATTACTCTCAGTTGCTTCACGTGTTTTGGGATGAGAAAATTAATTAAAAATCTGTGGCCATAGCCATGTCAGTGCCCCCAAATGCCATCCAGCATGTTTCAGACCAATTCTCTGTAAAAATAAATAAATAAATAAATAAATAAAATCTATTGAGTACAGCCTTATGTCAATAAACTATGTAGCATTTAATTCATCTTTTGATGACTGATGTAATTTGATTAGCAGAACCACTGGGGAAGGATATGAATCTAGAGAGTATGAGCTATATTTTCTTTATAATTGGGCATTAGTTGTCCATAACTTTTGAAAGTGTGTTTTTTACCCAAGGAGATGCACTTGACCTACCTGAACCACTGAAACTTTATCTCAATTTACTTTTGCTATAGGAACAACATATTTGTATCAATTCTGAAACAACACCCCTGGGAACAAACAAGGTATGGAAATGCAATTAGTTTTTGGACAGTATGAAACCTGAGGTCATACAGCAAATGTGTTTTGTTCCTTTTTTTTTTTTTTAAGATTTTATTTATTTATTTATTTATTTGACAGTGAGAGAGAGATCACAAGTAGGTAGCGAGGCAGGCAGAGAGAGGGGGGGGGGGGAAGCAGGCTCCCTGCTGAGCAGAGAGCCTGATGTGGGGCTCGATCCCAGGACCCTGAGATCATGACCTGAGCCGAAAGCAGAAGTTTAACCCACTGAGCCACCCAGGTGCCCCAAACGTGTTCTGTTCTAACCACCCAAGCTACCTTGCTAAAACTATGAAGGACTGACAACAATTCCTGAACACAAAACTGCTTCCTGACCCACCCCACTAACTCAAAAGTACTTTCATTGGAAATGATTACTTCTAATGGTTCCACTCCCACAAGATCATAAATTCCTTAAAGTATTCACTGTAATTCATATATAATTGGAATCACAATATCCCCATCCTAAGGATTTCTTAGGAAAAAAATATCAGAGGTTAAAAAGTCTATATTATGTCCCTATTATACTTCTAGGGATTGATGAGGAAAGTGAAGATGAAATTCATGCCACGTCTTGTGTAACTAAAGATAACTATCAGTAAAACACACTTTTTTGGTTTGGTGAAACACTGTAACTGGTCATCAGTTTTGAAGAATGGACTGTCTTTAAAGTTTCTCTGGGGACTCCTGGGTGGCTCAGTGGGTTAAGCCTCTGCCTTCTGCTCAAGTCATAATCTCAGGGTCCTGGGATCGAGTCCCGCATCCGGCTCTCTGTTTGGCAAGGATCCTGCTTCCTCCTCTCTGTCTCTCTGCCTGCCTCTCTGCCTACTTGTGATCTCTCTCTGTCAAATAAATAATATTAAAAATAAATATTAAAAATATATTCATTTATTTAAAGTTTCTCTGAAAAAAAAAGGGGAAAGGAGAAGAGAAAATGCTATTACTTTCAGACTGGAAATACCCTGGAATTTGAAGTTATAGGTAACAAAAAACCTAATTATCTTCTTAGTCTGCAATTAAATCTTGGTGACTCATATTAATGCTTCTATTCCTTAAAATGTGTGTGTGTGTGTGTGAGTGTGTATACATGTGTGTGCACGCATGCATGCATGTCTTTTCTAAGATTTACTTCCTAGAAAATTTCCAGCTGAAATGTAAGATATATTTTCCCTGATCTAATCAAACTTCAGTTTACATGGGCTGAATGTAGAGCATCCTATGGTTTTATCATCAACTGAGTAGTTTTCCTCCCTGAAATGTCAATTTTGTGAACTATTTTGTTTTGGAATTGCCATGATGCCTAAAAGCAATCAATCATAAGGAGAAATCACTTCCTTTCGGAAATGGATAGGGTTTTTCAAAGGTAGTTTGACGATTTGTCTTGGAAGGATGGGAGAATGAGTCTCTCAGAGAGAAAAGATTGATGCTGAAGCAAGAGAATGAGATTTGGTTTCGTGTGTGTGTGTGTGTGTGCGCACAGGCCAGCATGTGCCCTTTCTCCCTGGACTATCAAAACAGCTATATTTTAGGGGCACCTGGGTGGCTCAGTCGGTTAAATATCTCCCTTCGGCTCAGGTCATGATCTCAGGATCGTGGGATCAAGCCTCATGTGGGGCTCCCTGCTCAGCTGAGAGTCTGCTTCTCCCTCTGCTCTTCACCCCTTCACTCATGCACACAATCTCACTCCTTCTCTCGAATTAAAAAAAAAAAAAAAAAAAAAAAACTTTAACAAAAATCTTTCAAAAAGTTATGTTTTCATCCAGTTTCAAGATCTATCTTCCTATATTGAAATTCCCCTTGTTACCTCAAGTCTTCAGTCAATATCACACAGTCATCATCCTATGTTAATGAAATTCTGGACAATTAAGTATAGGGATGTGAAAGGGAGTTTTGAAACATGTGTCTTGGTCACAGCATCTTGTCAATGAACATAGTCTCAGAGCTATGGGCAGTCATCGACTAAAAGACAGAGAGCTTCAGGCAGGACTGACAAACAGTAAAAAGGCAACATAGGGCTGTGCCTGAGACAGCTTCCTAAGATGAGGCCTTGGAGGCTTGTTCAGGGAGGGACAGCTACCTGAGAGGAAGGTAGAGCGATCCAGATGGGGTATCTTCATAATGGCACCTAAAGGAGAAAGCAGATGTTTGCTTTGCCTGCTCTCTGATCCTATTCTTGCTCATTGATTACATCCTTTGTGCATTTACTACTGTGTTTTATTATGTCCTTATATATAATCTGGTTCCTGGATCTATCCGCTTTGAAAGCTTTCAAGTAGAGAGGAATGAGACAACAAGACTTCCAGAACTCTCTGCTGCTGCACTGCTTGCCCACTCCACTTTCTTGGCAATTCTCACCCTGAGGTACTGCCCAAAGTACCTCTCTGATAAGCTGCATCAGAGAGCACCCAGACTGCAAGGTTTTCTTTATGAAATTAAATTGTCCTCTCTGTTTTCCATTTGCTTCTTTTTTTTTCCTTGAGCTTATCAAGTAATGGATTAGCAAGAGGCTGCAATAATGAAATATCAATATTCATTTATGAATATCACTGAGGCTGTAAGTGAACCCAAGCAGCCCAAAGTGATTTGTGTATAGAATATTCGTTGCCTAATCAACTCATAAATATGAGTGAATATGTAATCAATTAGGTTTATTTGATTCATGAGCCATTTAAAATTTGTCTGGTGATATAAAATGCAGAATAAATAATAGTACATAGATTGAGGATTTTTCAAATAAAAGTCACTGGGCGAGTTTGTTGCACAAAAATGAACACGAAATTACTAAAAGCAATAGAGTAGTGAGCCCTATTCTATTTCTAAAAGTAAGTTGTTTTCTATATGAGTTATAATATAGAAAAATGAATTAACTGTGCCACCAATAGTAGAGATATTTGCATTTTTGACATTTTTGTCCAAAGTGGGAACATGGCAATTGCCATTGCATTTTCTTGCCATGCACTGAACATACATTATAAAATGTAACAAATGTTAAGTGTTCTATGAAACATTCACATGATTGATCTAATTTGCCATTTGGTACCACTTAAATACAGTTGGTACTCCTGGAATCATTGCAGCAAACAGACTTTTCAACACATTTCTGCCTTAATGAAGAGAGCAGAGCCCTTCAAAGGGATACAACAACCAACCACTTAGCCGAGAGCACAACAGGAAACTTGAGGAGGAAGAAAAAGAACAAGAGTAGGGATTCGAGGAGGTGAGCAGGTAAGTCTGTGGGACTAAGCCATAGACCCAATAAATGTTTGGAGACTGAACCTGATATATTTGCATTAAACCCAAACTACTGAAAGTTGTTAAACAGATCACAGGAGAGTAATGAGACTCAAGCAGAGTCTCATTGTGGCAGACATAAAACTCCAATGCCCCTTGGAAGAAAAAGATCCAATTTCAGTCTTCAAAATTGTCTGAGATTAAAAATACACATTATATATATGTGTGTGTATACATACATGTATGTATATATGCATATGTGTATATGCATGCATGTATGTATACATATGTGTGTGTTTTATATATTCGATGTTTTTATATATATATGATGTGTCTTAAGATTCAATAGGTGTTTGAAACCACAGATCATACAAAATTCTATATATACTATGTTTTTTCCTATACATACATATTTATGATAAAGTTTAATTTATGAATTAGACACAGTAAGGGATTAACAACAAGGACTAATAATAAACTAGTATAATTATGACAATAGACTTTAATGAAACTTATATGAATGTAGTCTCATAATATTTTACTATGATCACCCTTTTAATTCAGAAAATAACCTAGTAAGAAGGGATTGCTGTTATTGACCAGGAATATTAGAACAAAGAAAATAACAAATACAAACAGAAGTCTTAGAATTAGAAATAATAGTTAATGAAATGTAAAACACAATGAATGGACTAAACAGCAGACACACCTGATATGTCATTTGCAAATATATTCTCCTATTACGAGGGTTGCCTTTTAGTTTTGTTGATTGTTTCCTTTGCTGTGCAGAAGGTTTTATCTTGATGAAGTCCCAATGTTCATTTTTGGTTTTCTTTCTCTTGCCTCCAGAGACATGTTTAGTAAGAAGTTGCTAAGCCCGATGTCAAAGAGGTTGCTACCACTGTTTTCTTCTAAGATTTTGATGATTTATTGTCTCACATTTAGGTCTTTTATCCATTTTAAATTTTTTGTATGTATGGCATAAGAAAGCCATTCAATATCTTTCTGCATATTGCTGTCCAGGTTTCCCAATACCATTTGTTGAAGAGGTTGTCTTTTTTCCTATTGGATATTCTGTCCTGTTTTGTTGAAGACCACAGCAAAAAACACATGACACCTAGGAATAAACCTAACCAAAGAGGTGTAAGATCTGTACTATGAAAACTACTGAAAACTTAGAAAGAAATTGAGATGACACAAAGAAATAGAAAAACATTCCATGTTCATGGTTTGGAATAACAGATATTGTTAAAATATTTATACTACCCAAAGCAATCTACACATTTAATGCAATGCCCATCAAAATACCACCAATGTTTTCCACAGAACTTGAACAAACAATGCTAAAACATGTATGGAACCACAAAAGACCCCAAATAGCCAAAGCAACCTTGAAAAAGAAAAGCAAAGCTAGAAACATTCTAATTCCAGACTTCAAACTTTACTGTAAAGTGGTAGTCCTCAAGACAGTATGGTACTAGCACCAAATGGGGGAAAAAAAAAAAACACCTAGATAAATGGAACAGAATAGAAAACCAGAAATGGACCCATAATTGGCTGGTGACTGAGGTGACTTTTGGAAAGTCCTTAGATCACTAAGGACCCATTAGGTCATTAGGGGAACCAACAAAGAGATTACAGGGTTAGAACTTTCAGTTCCACCCCAGACCCCTGACCTCCAGAAATGAGACAGGGGCTGAAGATTGAATTGATCACCAATAGCCAATGATTTAATCAGTTATGCTTCCATAATGAAGCCCCAGTAAAAACCCAAAGGGCAGTGTTTGGAGAGCTTCTGGGTTGGGAAATTTGTGTATTTGGAGAGAGGAGCACGCTCAGAAATAGCATGGAAGCTCTGAACTCCTCACATACCTTACCTTATGCATCTCTTCCATCAGACTGTTCATGAGGTTTTACCCTTTTATAACAAACCCATGATTCAGTAGGTAAAATATCTCTCTGTGTTCTGTAAGCAATTCTAGCAAATTAATCAAACTCAGGGAGAAGATTGATGGAATCTCTGATTGATAGCATAAGTCAGGAGCAAAAGTAATAATATGGGTTTGTAAGTAGCATCTGAAATTGAGGGTTGGGAGGGGGACAGTCTTATAGGACTTAGTCCTTAACCTATGGGATCTGACACTACCTCCAGGTAAATTATGTCAGAAATGAGTTGAACTGCAGGACACCAGCTAGTTGCAGAGAATTCCTTAGGTGTGCAAGTATCCCCTCTCCTGCATTCCAGCTGGGTGCAGACTTTTATGCTTATATTGATTTAATGCAACTTCAATATAGTTTCAAAGCGTTTTTTTTTTCCCCAAGAAAACCATATGCTGAATATCAAAACTGATAAGGCAGAGAAAATTTCAAGAATAACCAAGGTATTTCTGGGCAGAAACTATATTAGGCATTCACACTAATTGGATTCATTCTATTATAAATCTGTAATATTTAGGGCAGGATCATTTTGGTACAGGTATTTTTTTTTTTAAATACTTGAAGCAATGGAACAAATCTGGAGCCAGAAACAAACACAGGAATAAGTAGGAGATTTAACATTTACACTTGCTCTTCCTAGTGTTTGAAAAGTTTCACTCACATTCTTTAGATCTTTACCGAAATGTCACTTCTCAGTAGGGACTCTTCTCTGGATAGCCTATCAAAATTTCAACCCCCAAATATCTGCCCGTAATGCTTATAAGAAACAGAATATCAAAGATTATTTCAAGTATAGGTTATAATAACCTCAAGAGCTTAATTAAGCAATGTATTGGAAGCATAATGAAGTATTTACATAATGCAGGCCAAGGTGAACAACCAGAACAAGAAGCAATCAGTTGTAAACCTTTCCTTTTGAGTAGGGATTAATAAACTTAGTCATTAATCACCTTCTCTCAAATGCTCCATTATTTTTGTAAGATGTTCCTCTCCACTTCCCTGTAGTTCTCACTCTAAATTCCAGAATGGCTTCTTCTTCCACCTCATTGTATCCAAATCTGACCCCTCCACCCAAACACTAACTTCAAGTGGTCCCTTCTTTCTCATCTGGCCCTTGAGTATACCCCATTGTTTCCACCAATGCAGAGACTGACAGGGTTATTTCCCAGCCTCATCCTAGGATTTCAGTGCCACGTAATATTCTCTGCATTTGAAATGGTTGGTTGTTTGGTCCACTTGGTTTTTGCCTTTCCAGCATGCACCTGGATTCTACCTTCTGCAATTTTGTAGTGCTTTTGAATCCTAGTCTCCCTACCTGGTTCATTTAGCCTCCTCCTTAGTCACCAATTCTCTAGTTGCCTGACGTCAGCCCTTCATATGCTAGCATTTCACTTATTCACTATTTAATTAACACATGCATGCATGAATGGCACAAAATAAGCACTCAAGGGGTGCCTGGGTGGCTCAGTTAACTGTCTGCTTTCAGCTCAGGTCATGATCATGGGGTCCTGGGATCAAGTCCCACATCGGTCTCCCAGCTCAGTGGAGAGTCTGTTTCTCCCTCTCCCTCTGTTTCTCTCTGTCTCTGACTCTCTGTCAAATAAATAAATCTTTTCTGAGATAAGGATTGCCACTCCTGTTGAGGGGAGGGGTTTTGGGAGAAGGGGGTGGTATTATGGACATTGGGGAGGGTATGTGTTTTGGTGAGTGCTGTGAAGTGTGTAAACCTGGTGATTCACAGACCTGTACCCCTGGGGATAAAAATATATGTTTATAAAAAACAAAAAATTATATTAAAAAAAAATAAAAATAAATAAATCTTTTAAAAATTTAAAAAAAAAAACACACACCCAATAATCACCCGCTGAATGAGTAGATAAGAGCAAATGTCCCATTTTCCACATATAGAGGCTAGAGGTCAGGAGCCAATTTACTCTATTTTTCTTTGCATCTAATGCAATGCTAAGTATATAACAAATACCACTAAATATTATTGAATTAAATAAATATTATGATTCTGTTTGTGTGTGAGTGAATGAATCTGTTTGCATAAGAGAGTATATGGGAGAGAGAGAAACAAAGGCAGATAAAGACAGGAAGTTACTTGTTCACCCTTGGAGAGATCAATACAACATCCAAAGAGAACCTTCTCCTAGATGAAGATAAATGTTAGCATACTACGAATAGACTTTGTGTTTTCTTTTCTAAGCTATTTAGATGAAAAAGCTAATATTTCACTTATAAAAAATAAGATTTATATTTAACTTTTGAATATTGGCAGCTTTTAGATCTAATTTATTTCTTATTTCTTTGTCTTTTTTACATTTGCTTATTTCAAATGACATCTCCCATAAACTTAGAGTTTTGGTCTTGCTTTTATCATCTGAAAATTAAACTTTAACGTAACTGAGCACTGTGTTCGAATATTTGTGTTATTTTCTATGTGAATAACAGACATTTTTGAGGAAGAAAGCTGCCCCCTGACAAACCAGGGAAAGGGACCAAGGAGGATAAAGAGACAGGACATGTCACAGATGATCCTCCATGGCTACATCATCTCTGTAGGTTTGAAGAGGGGAGTCGAGGGGCTGCAACACTGCATTGAGGTCCACTCCTCTGCAAGTCAGACACACGAGCCTTCTGCCAGGGTCCCTTTGTACCACCTGTCAAAGACACTCTCTTTGTCAGCAATAGGAAGCTTCTGGAAGAAAAGCTGGACCTTTCCTTCTTCACTTCCCTTTTCTCAGTCAATACCAAACGCGAGAATGGAAATCCTTAGGCTATCCCCTGCAGATCTGGCCCCGACCACAGAACACCCAGAACCACTTTGGTTACCCAGGTAATAACGGTGTCCTGTGATACAGCTGAGAGGGAAAGGCTGACAGCCTCTGCCAATGTGACAAGTGGCAAGAATTTTCCTTGTGAGTTCTGCCCGATTTTGGCATATCTATAAACTTATACCTTGAGGCTGCGTGTAAAGACGCTCAAGTGTTTTTGTTGAATGAATGAAAATATTCACAAGATGGGATTTTGAGTAAGCGAAGATATGGATATAAATAGTCTATGGCCAGGATTTGGTAGGAAGGGGAGATAATTAACCAGTTAGTATCCACAGTTCAGCGAGCATGGCTGGGTGGAAAACGAGAGCGTGTGGTCTCTGCTAAAGCGTCAACAAGAAAACACAAGTAGTTTCTATTTTGGCATAAACTTCATATGACTTTCTAGTTGGTGAGTCAAATGCGCTGCATTTCTTTTCTTAACATTTTCTTGAACACATTGTATTTTTCACATTTAATAGTGTCAAGACTTTTCACAGTAGGGTTTACATTTGATTTTGCCACACAGTAGACAATTCCTAAGGCAGCCTATAATTCCAATCCATTAGGCTAATGGATTGCAGCTGCTGTAAGCAGTGGGCATGTCATCTTTTCATAATGAAGTCTAGTAAGACATAAAATATAAAAATAAATAAACTGAGGGAAAGACTGCATCTGGCTAACATGGTTATTTTCTTTTTTGCCTTATTAAAGGCTAAGAAGTAGGCAGAGTTAATAGAACTTGTATGAATAAAAACGACCAATAACATGATAAAATGTTGGGAAAAATTAAGTTAGATTTTTGTTTGGGAAGTCTTTGTTAGTTGACATATTTTATTTCCTTTCTTTTAATTTCTATTTTAAAAACATTATTATCACATGCTTTTGCTTATTTATCACACCATTTATCAGTATAGTTTTTTTTTCAAGTGTGTATTCCGAGATCAGACGAGATTGGGCGCATTCAGGGTGGTATGGCCATAGACTCAAGCGTGCATTAATTGACCATATTCTCAAGGCTTTTTGGGTGTAAGAAACCGCTCATGGGGGAAGCTGACCTGCCACAAAAGTAAAACATCACCGAAGGGAGTTGGTATCTTTAATTTCTCTGAATTGCAGGAAAGCAAATATATTCTCTTAAATCAATTTCATGGAGTTAAAAAAGGGAATTTCATGTTCTCATAACACACCTGGCTTCTCCGCCCAGACAACTGAAATTCTATCCCTTGGGAAGAGTCTAGAGAGGAGATGTGAGACACAAAATCCACCTGAGCTAGTCTAATAATCAACTATTTTACTAATAATTAGTGATTTTTGCTTTGCTCATGTCACCTGTGTTAGAACCTGGATTCTTTGAAAGAAACAGTTCTTTATCCTGGATCCATTAAAAACGGTGCTGCTAAAATATATTACTTATCCCTCATATCTGGAAGGGCCTTCATAGTTAATAAAGAGGAAATATCCTTTTTATGTTTATTCTGAAAAACGTCCCTCTTAAAGTGCTTTTTCTTCATGTCCAGTCACTGTCAGCACATACTTGGTTCATGAAAAAGTAGTTGGTAAAAGAAAGGTAAGGAAAGAAGGAAAAGGAAGGAAAGAAAAAGAGGATGGGGGAAAAGGGAAGGGGAGAAGAGCACAGAGGATGGGAGTAGGGGAGGGGAGGGGAGGAGAAACTGCTCTCTAAAGGAAAGAGCACGGTGGGGAAAAAACAAAACAAAAACAAACAAAACAACAACAACAAACAGGAGAAAGAAAGAGCATGTGAAAGTGGTGATTTTGACCCGAGACTTGTTTGCATCCACAGGATACCTCATCTAGAGCAGTGAAGGAGGCGCCTGGGTGGCTCAGTGGGTTAAGCCGCTGCCTTCGGCTCGGGTCATGATCTCAGGGTCCTGGGATCGAGTCCCGCATGGGGCTCTCTGCTCGGCAGGGAGCCTGCGTCTCTCTCTCTCTCTCTCTCTCTCTCTCTCTCTCTCTCTGCCTGCCTCTCCATCTACTTGTGATCTCTGTCAAAAAAATAATAAATAAATAAATAAATAAATAGATAAAATAGAGCAGTGAAGGAAAATGGGAGAAAGTTCAGTAAATAAAACCTTAGAAATAAAGTTCTCATTTAAAGGAGGCATGCGATGTCTTTGTTACAAGGTGTCTGTGAGGGAGTCTTTCTCAACAGCGAACATGCTTAGGTGTTGAGACACTATGGGTCTCATATCCTTTCTGCCCACCAGCTTAAGAATGTCTATTGATGAGAAGTTTGTTCCAAACCAGGTTCGTGAAGGGAAAAGTTTGGGTGTGTGCTATAAAGCGTGTCAGAAATGCCTCATCGGCACCACCACAGATGGGCAATGCTGAGGGAGGTGTGTGCACCAGAAAAGGGCTTCTGTGACATTCATACACTGCTCAGCGCCACCGGACCATCGTCCCTCCTCAGGCAGTGACAGTCTGGCCAGCACATTTGTGAAGGCTCTCACTAGTTTCAGGAAGGGGAACAAACACAGCTTTGGGGTACAGCAGAACTAAGCTACCAGCAGAAGGGATGTCCAGTACACTGGTGGTGGGAGCTCAGGTGAGCCAGCTTGGCCAGTCATCTGGTGGACAGTGCAGGTGGCCCATATAGAGGCCATTTTTTTCTGCAGCAAATCTAGGCTGCCATCTCTCTTCTATTTCTTACGGAGGCCAAATATGAGCTTGTCCTTGTTGCGCAGTTTCTAGAGAGGAGAGACAGGCATGAAAACCCTTATCCACAGTGCTACTAGGGTCTGTTCCTTGTGTTAATACTGGAGAAGAAAGATGCTGAGCAGAAAAGACCCACAGAGTACCTTCAACTTCTTCCAAGAGCAAATGACCAGAAGTCAATGGTGAAAACGAGGGACACACGAGAGGAGACGATTGAACGCGGGAGTATGGCTTAATGTATGCCTGGTCTTTCTCGTTCTAAATTGCATATGAAGTCATCCCAAGCAGGAAACAGTAAGTCTGGGGGATAAGGGGTACACCTTTTCACCCAGCTGTATAGTGTGACCACCTTGCAACTTCTGACCAGGCCTCTGTTAGAATCACAGCACATTTCTTGGAGCTCTTTAGGGAATTTAAAATAATGTACATCAGAAACATGGTGCTTTCTCCCAAGGAGCCAGTCTAGAGGCGTGAGGGCTGTCACAACAGATAAAATTGCTAAAAGATGTACTAAGATTTTCATGCTTTTATCTAAATGTTTTGACAATGTAGAGGCATTTGTTGCCAATCATTCACCCTTCTTTCAAATTTTTCTCAATATTGTAAATAAAGGATAGTTCTCATTCATTGGGCTTCTAGGAGAAGCTAATTCCCATATTAAAATTAAAAAATTGGTGACTGTGTCTGTAGGTAGCAGGTAACTTTTTCTAAAATCTTTTGATTTTAATATAGTTAATAACCTTAACTTTCTACATAATACCTAAAAAATAACTTAAGCATTTCAATGAAAGTTAGATTTTTTAATACCAGACTTTATCCAATTATCTTTTGCTATGAATCTAAGTAGCACAAATACAAAATTGCAATACTAGTTAGCACTGACACTGATAAAATTACAAATCTTTGATAAATTGACTTTCAGTTTTTAACAAAGAATCTTCAAGGATATGTTTAATAAAATTATAATAAAACTCTTTGAATATTATATCTAATTATAAGGAGTCATTTAGTTGACTTAATATGAAGTGAATTTATTAAAAATATTGATTTCTTTTTATTATATTCAAAATTAAAGTGATCAAATAATAAAGTCACTTTTATATGCAGAGTAACTTGATTTCTAATCTTTTAATTATGTTGTCATAAATTCCTTTTAATGAAAATAGGGTCCAATAGAGCAAGATTTCATGTATATTTCAAATGTGCTCAACATAAGACATAAAGCACTCTGAATCCTTTTATTTTTTTTTTTTTTTTTTTTTTTTTTTTTTTTTAATTTTTTATTTTTTATAAACATATATTTTTTATATACATATATTTTTATCCCCAGGTCTGTGAATCACCAGGTTTACACACTTCACAGCACTCACCAAATCACATACCCTCCCCAATGTCCATAATCCCACCCCCTTCTCCCCAACCCCCTCCCCCCGGCATCCCTCAGTTTGTTTTGTGAGATTAAGAGTCACTTATGGTTTGTCTCCCTCCCAATCCCATCTTGTTTCATTTATTCTTCTACCCACTTAAGCCTCCCTGTTGCATCACCACTTCCTCATATCAGGGAGATCATATGATAGTTGTCTTTCTCTGCTTGACTTATTTCGCTAAGCATGATACGCTCTAGTTCCATCCATGTTGTTGCAAATGGCAAGATTTCATTTCTTTTGATGGCTGCATAGTATTCCATTGTGTATATATACCACATCTTCTTGATCCATTCATCTGTTGATGGACATCTAGGTTCTTTCCATAGTTTGGCTATTGTGGACATTGCTGCTATAAACATTCGGGTGCATGTGTCCCTTTGGATCACTACATTTGTATCTTTAGGGTAAATACCCAATAGTGCAATTGCTGGGTCATAGGGCAGTTCTATTTTCAACATTTTGAGGAACCTCCATGCTGTTTTCCAGAGTGGCTGCACCAGCTTGCATTCCCACCAACAGTGTAGGAGGGTTCCCCTTTCTCCGCATCCTCGCCAGCATCTGTCATTTCCTGACTTGTTGATTTTAGCCATTCTGACTGGTGTGAGGTGATATCTCATTGTGGTTTTGATTTGTATTTCCCTGATGCCGAGTGATATGGAGCACTTTTTCATGTGTCTGTTGGCCATCTGGATGTCTTCTTTGCAGAAATGTCTGTTCATGTCTTCTGCCCATTTCTTGATTGGATTATTTGTTCTTTGGGTGTTGAGTTTGCTAAGTTCTTTATAGATTCTGGACACTAGTCCTTTATCTGATATGTCGTTTGCAAATATCTTCTCCCATTCTGTCAGTTGTCTTTTGATTTTGTTAACTGTTTCCTTTGCTGTGCAAAAGCTTTTGATCTTGATGAAATCCCAGTAGTTCATTTTTTCCCTTGCTTCCCTTGCCTTTTGCGTTGTTCCTAGGAAGATGTTGCTGCGGCAGAGGTCGAAGAGGTTGCTGCCCGTGTTCTCCTCAAGGATTTTGATGGACTCCTTTCGTACATTGAGGTCCTTCATCCATTTTGAGTCTATTTTTGTGTGTGGTGTAAGGAAATGGTCCAATTTCATTTTTCTGCATGTGGCTGTCCAATTTTCCCAGCACCATTTATTGAAAAGGCTGTCTTTTTTCCATTGGACATTCTTTCCTGCTTTGTCGAAGATTAGTTGACCATAGAGTTGAGGGTCTATTTCTGGGCTCTCTATTCTGTTCCATTGATCTATGTGTCTGTTTTTGTGCCAGTACCATGCTGTCTTGATGATGACAGCTTTGTAATAGAGCTTGAAGTCCGGAATTGTGATGCCACCAACGTTGGCTTTCTTTTTCAATATCCCTTTGGCTATTCGAGGTCTTTTCTGGTTCCATATAAATTTTAGAATTATTTGTTCCATTTCTTTGAAAAAGATGGATGGTACTTTGATAGGAATTGCATTAAATGTGTAGATTGCTTTAGGTAGCATAGACATTTTCACAATATTTATTCTTCCAATCCAGGAGCATGGAACATTTTTCCATTTCTTTGTGTCTTCCTCAATTTCTTTCATGAGTACTTTATAGTTTTCTGAGTATAGATTCTGTGTCTCTTTGGTTAGGTTTATTCCTAGGTATCTTATGGTTTTGGATGCAATTGTAAATGGGATTGACTCCTTAATATCTCTTTCTTCTGTCTTGCTGTTGGTGTAGAGAAATGCAACTGATTTCTGTGCATTGATTTTATATCCTGACACTTTACTGAATTCCTGTATAAGTTCTAGCAGTTTTGGAGTGGAGTCTTTTGGGTTTTCCACATAGAGTATCATATCATCTGCGAAGAGTGATAATTTGACTTCTTCTTTGCCGATTTGGATGCCTTTAATTTCCTTTTGTTGTCTGATTGCTGAGGCTAGGACCTCTAGTACGATGTTGAATAGCAGTGGTGATAATGGACATCCCTGCCGTGTTCCTGACCTTAGCGGAAAAGCTTTCAGTTTTTCTCCATTGAGAATGATATTTGCGGTGGGTTTTTCATAGATGGCTTTGATGATATTGAGGTATGTGCCCTCTATCCCTACACTTTGAAGAGTTTTGATCAGGAAGGGATGTTGTACTTTGTCAAATGCTTTTTCAGCATCTATTGAGAGTATCATATGGTTCTTGTTCTTACTTTTATTGATGTGTTGTATCACATTGACTGATTTGCGGATGTTGAACCAACCTTGCAGCCCTGGAATAAATCCCACTTGGTCGTGGTGAATAATCTTTTTAATGTACTGTTGAATCCGATTGGCTAGTATTTTGTTGAGTATTTTCGCATCTGTGTTCATCAAGGATATCGGTCTATAGCTCTCTTTTTTGGTGGGATCCTTGTCTGGTTTTGGGATCAAGGTGATGCTGGCCTCATAAAATGAGTTTGGAAGTTTTCCTTCCATTTCTATTTTTTGGAACAGTTTCAGGAGAATAGGAATTAGTTCTTCTTTAAATGTTTGGTAGAATTCCCCCGGGAAGCCGTCTGGCCCTGGGCTTTTGTTTGTTTGGAGATTTTTAATGACTGTTTCAATCTCCTTACTGGTTATGGGTCTGTTCAGGCTTTCTATTTCTTCATGGTTCAGTTGTGGTAGTTTATATGTTTCTAGGAATGCATCCATTTCTTCCAGATTGTCAAATTTATTGCCGTAGAGTTGCTCATAGTATGTTCTTATAATAGTTTGTATTTCCTTGGTGTTAGTTGTGATCTCTCCTCTTTCATTCATTATTTTATTTATTTGGGTCCTTTCTCTTTTCTTTTTGATAAGTCGGGCCAGGGGTTTATCAATTTTATTAATTCTTTCAAAGAACCAGCTCCTAGTTTCGTTGATTTGTTCTATTGTTTTTTTGGTTTCTATTTCATTGATTTCTGCTCTGATCTTTATGATTTCTCTTCTCCTGCTGGGCTTAGCGTTTCTTTCTTGTTCTTTCTCCAGCTCCTTTAGGTGTAGGGTTAGGTTGTGTACCTGAGACCTTTCTTGTTTCTTGAGAAAGGCTTGTACCGCTATATATTTTCCTCTCAGGACTGCCTTTGTTGTGTCCCACAGATTTTGAACCGTTGTATTTTCATTATCATTTGTTTCCATGATTTTTTTCAATTCTTCTTTAATTTCCCGGTTGACCCATTCATTCTTTAGAAGGATACTGTTTAGTCTCCATGTATTTGGGTTCTTTCCAAACTTCCTTTTGTGGTTGAGTTCTAGCTTTAGAGCATTGTGGTCTGAAAATATGCAGGGAATGATCCCAATCTTTTGATACCGGTTGAGTCCTGATTTAGGACCGAGGATGTGATCTATTCTGGAGAATGTTCCATGTGCACTAGAGAAGAATGTGTATTCTGTTGCTTTGGGATGAAATATTCTGAATATATCTGTGATGTCCATCTGGTCCAGTGTGTCATTTAAGGCCTTTATTTCCTTGCTGATCTTTTGCTTGGATGACCTGTCCATTTCAGTGAGGGGAATATTAAAGTCCCCTACTATTATTGTATTGTTGTTTATGTGTTTCTTTGATTTTGTTATTAATTGGTTTATATAGTTGGCTGCTCCCACGTTGGGGGCATAGATATTTAAAATTGTTAAATCTTCTTGTTGGACAGACCCTTTGAGTATGATATAGTGTCCTTCCTCATCTCTTATTACAGTCTTTGGCTTAAAATCTAATTGATCTGATATAAGGATTGCCACTCCTGCTTTCTTCTGATGTCCATTAGCATGGTAAATTCTTTTCCACCCCCTCACTTTAAATCTGGAGGTGTCTTCGGGCTTAAAATGTGTTTCTTGGAGGCAACATATAGATGGGTTTTGTTTTTTTATCCATTCTGATACCCTGTGTCTTTTGACAGGGGCATTTAGCCCATTCACATTCAGGGTAACTATTGAGAGATATGAATTTAGTGCCATTGTATTGCCTGTAAGGTGACTGTTACTGTATATGGTCTCTGTTCCTTTCTGATCTACCACTTGTAGGCTCTCTCTTTGCTTAGAGGACCCCTTTCAATATTTCCTGTAGAGCTGGTTTGGTATTTGCAAATTCTTTCAGTTGTTGTTTGTCCTGGAAGCTTTTAATCTCTCCTTCTATTTTCAATGATAGCCTAGCTGGATATAGTATTCTTGGCTGCATGTTTTTCTCGTTTAGTGCTCTGAAAATATCATGCCAGCTCTTTCTGGCCTGCCAGGTCTCTGTGGATAAGTCAGCTGCCAATCTAATATTTTTACCATTGTATGTTACAGACTTCTTTTCCCGGGCTGCTTTCAGGATTTTCTCTTTGTCATTGAGACTTGTAAATTTTACTATTATGTGACGGGGTGTGGGCCTATTCTTATTTATTTTGAGGGGCATTCTCTGAACCTCCTGAATTTTGATGCTCGTTCCCTTTGCCATATTGGGGAAATTCTCCCCAATAATTCTCTCCAGTATACCTTCTGCTCCCCTCTCACTTTCTTCTTCTTCTGGAATCCCAATTATTCTAATGTTGTTTCGTCTTATGGTGTCACTTATTTCTCGAATTCTCCCCTCGTGGTCCAGTAGCTGTTTGTCCCTCTTTTGATCAGCTTCTTTATTCTCTGTCATTTGGTCTTCTATATCACTAATTCTTTCTTCTGCCTCATTTATCCTAGCAGTGAGAGCCTCCATTTTTGATTGCACCTCATTAATAGCTTTTTTGATTTCAACTTGGTTAGATTTTAGTTCTTTTATTTCTCCAGAAAGGGCTTTTATATCTCTCGAGAGGGTTTCTCTAATATCTTCCATGCCTTTTTCGAGCCCGGCTAGAACCTTGAGAATTGTCATTCTGAACTCTAGATCTGACATATTACCGATGTCTGTATTGATTAGGTCCCTAGCCTTCGGTACTGCCTCTTGTTCTTTTTTTTGTGGTGAATTTTTACGTCTTGTCATTTTGTCCAGATAAGAGTAAATGAAGGGGCAAGTAAAATACTAAAAGGGTGGCAACAACCCCAGGAATATATGCTTTAGCCAAATTAGAAGAGATCCAAAATCGTGAGTGGGGAGAAAGGGGATAAAAAGAGGTTCAAAAAGGAAGAAAGAAAAAAGAAAAAAAAAAAAAAAAAAAAAAGAAAAGAAAAGAAAAGAATTTTTTTTTAAAAAAGAAAACACCTAAGAAAAATGTAAAAAAATATATATATATATTAGATAAACTATTAAAAAATCGTTAAAAAAGAAAAAGGTAACAGTTAAAAAAAATAAAAAATAAAAAATAAATAAAAAAAAATAAAATAAAAAATAAAATTTTACCTTTCAGAAAGTGGTTGTTTTTCTGTTTCCAGAATTGCTGTTCTTCTTCTCTTCGATCTGCCGATGGATTTTCAGGTGTTTGCAATCTTTAGATAAGCTATCTAGCTGATCTCCGGCTAGCTGAAGCAGTCTCAGCTTGCTACTTCTCCGCCATCTTGACTCCTCCTGAATCCTTTTATTTTTTAAAAGATTTTATTTATGGGCACCTGGGTGGCTCAGTGGTTAAAGCTTCTGCCTTCAGCTCAGGTCATGATCCCAGGGTCCTGAGATCAAGCCCTGCATTGGGCTCTCTGCTCCATGGGGATCCTGCTTCCTCCTCTCTCTCTACCTACCTCTCTGCCTACTTGTAATCTCTGTCTGTCAAATAGATAAATAAAATCTTTTTAAAAAAAAAGATTTTATTTATTTATTAGAGAGAGCAGGAGAGAGAGCAAGCACAGGCAGACAGAATGGCAGGCAGAGGCAGAGGGAGAAGCAGGCTCCCTGCCGAGCAAGGAGCTGGATGTGGGACTCGATCCCAGGATGCCAGGATCATGACCTAAGCTGAAAGCAGCTGCTTAACCAACTGAGCCACCCAGGCATCCTGAGAGCACTCTGAATCTTTTAAATATACTCTTCTTAAGTTAATAAACAAATTATTAAGAGGCTAATGATTTTTCAGAAACAATAAAACTAAATTTAAAAAATGCTTTTCCAAACAACATGTATTTATTTATTTTTTAAACATTTTATTTATTTATTTGTCAGAGAGAAGGAGAGAGAACACAAGCAGGAGGAGCAGCAGGCTCCAGGCTGAGCTGGGAGCCCAAGCTGGGACTCAGTCCCAGAACCCTGGGATCATGACCTGAGCAACAGGTAGACAATTAACCAACTGAGCCACTCAGGTGTCCCTAACCAGTAAAAATTTATGCTATGAACTGAAGCATCCATGAAACTACATAGCTTAAAAACCATGTCAAAATATTATATAGTTGATTGACTAGTACTAGAGTCATTTAACAATTTAAAATACTCTCTTTAAAAATGATTCTAAAATCATCTCTTCTGAGAGATACTGATCAGAAAAATAAGATAGTCATCTATGAATAAAACTTGTTCAGAAATTACTTTACAAACAATCAGCATTCTCTTAAATCCCCTAATCTTTAAAATAGAAAATGTGGACTCCATTTTGTGTTATGTCACAGGAGACCAGAGCTATAAAAATGGATAAAATGAATCATAGATTGAATTGATTTTCTCTAATAAGCCAGAACAAGCCCTTTGTGTGAGCACAAATCACATAAATCTAAATTTAAATGTATGCCATTATAGGGGCCCCTGGGTGGCACAGTCAGTTAAGCATCCAACTCTTGGTTTTGGCTCAAATCATGATCTCGGGGTCGTGAGATTGCCTTGCATTGGGCACGAGGGGTCTGCCAGTTTCTCTCTCCCTCTCCCTCTGTCTCTCTCTCTCTCTCTTTCTCTCAAATGAAAATGAATCTTTAAAATAATACATACATACATACATGCATGCATAAATACCATTCCAAGCATGTATTGTCACCTGGTTTTCAGTGACTCTGACTTACATTTCACTCACTTTTTCCACCTTTGTGAGCTATTCTTCCCTTTTTTTTTTTTTTTTTTTTTAAGTCTAAACGTGTTTTCTCTAAGGTCAGGTATCTAGGTATTTCTGCATAGTGTAAAACTGGTAAAGTTAACTTTAAATTCTATTTCTATATTATCTTAGGTTCATCAAAATTTACCCAAGTTACAATAGGCTGCCTTTAAAGGATGCCTGTAAGTTGCAGGCTACAATATTCAATCCCCCCCACTCTTAATACCCTGGATAAAAGATCTATAGGTCTATATGATGTATATCTACATGAGTTCTTTTGTATTTGAAAACAGATGCCTGAGGAAAGAGCTTGAAGTTTAAAGTGGGCATATTTTTCTAAGAAACTGCAATTCCATTTGTTGGTCATCCAAACATGTATTGTTCTATGCTAATTGGGAGACAAACAAAGGTAAGACTTTCAATGTAAAATATTTTTGTGTGTACACAAAATTTTCATTTAAGCATTGTATCCTGAGAGAAATTATGTACAGTCAGAGACAACATCTGATTTGGAAATAAACATTTAAAATTAAAAGGTACTTTTTTTTTTTTTTTTTACTTCACAGACTGTGTCTATAACAATTTATGTGAGGCTTTTAAAACAATCCAGTCTTCTCCAAACACACTCATCCATTATGTTGAGGGAGGACAGCACCTTCTAGTGGAATCTATAAATAAACGTGTGTCTCAGGCTTGTAGCTGAGATAATGTTACATTTCAAAAGGCCTTTGTCCCCAAATGCCCTGCCAATAGATACACACTGCTGTTAAAAGTTATCATGCTTCCCCTTCATAACTTACTGGGCAGGCTTGGCACAAAGGTGACAAGTTACGCTAGAAATCCATCAAAACAAAGAATAGCTAACGGGCATCTCTAAGGCTGATGTAAAAAAAAAAAATGGAGCACGTGCCAATGAGAATGAAATGTATGCTATATAGATGTTTGTTCAGAAAATAGGTACATCTGTGTTTACTGAACTGAACACATCTTTCTGTGCAACCATTTATTTGCCAGATATAGTGCAAAGTGCTTTGGATCCATAGGGGAAGACATTGTCCTTGCCTCAAGGACAAAATAGCAATACCTAATGCTGCTGTGCTCTCCATGATCAGGCACTCTTCCAAAAGTGTTCATATATGAACTAAAATTAATTAATCTTCACAACATTATGCATTTTTATAGATGGGGAAAACAGGTACAGAAAGCTCATTTTTATTTTATTTGGCCACACAATGTTACATTACTTTCAGGTTACAACATAGTGATTCAACTTCTCTATACATCATGCTATGCTCACTACAAGTGTAGCTCCATCTGTCACCATGCAATTCTCTACAATATCATTGGCTCTATTCCCTATGCTGTGGTTTCTATTCCGGTGACTTATTCATTCCATAACTGGAAGACTGCATCTCTTGCTTCCCTTCACTTATTTTGCCCATCCCCCTCTCAGTTTCAATCCAAGACAGTCCAATCTGGAGTCTCCACTTTACCTACTCCTGCATCCTCCTTCTTTTGAAACACACATGTTTCAAAACATATTGCAGTCCCAATATGGAGACACAAATGTTACCAATACACAACAGAGGTGTTCTGTCTGTGCTGCAGACAAGATGACTATGGAAGGGTATGCACCCAGGAAGGGTTCCCTCAGATGGTAATGCTTGAGCACAGCCTTGAAGAAGCTGGAAGAGTTTATTCACCGAGTGGGCCAGGAAAGAACAGTCATCTCAGAAAACAGAATATCTGCAGTGATGTTGAACATTTTGCAAATCACAGCACTCCCTACAGTAACTGAACTTGACATTTCCTGTTTTAGAAAAAGTAATAAGCAGGATGTGGTTTTTTTTTTTCATATTGTTGCTGTTTATTCCATATTGAGCTGAATGATGAGGTATTCCAAAATATAAGAGTGACAATTGATTTGTCTCTCATGAACTTTTACAACGAGGAATCTTCTAAAATCAAAGAACAAAATTATAACTAAGAAAAAAAACTTCCATTTGTCTCTATGTTTCTCTGTGTCTATATGCTTCTCTGCGTGTTATTTCTAGACAACATTCTTTAATAAACATTGGCTCACTTCTGGCTGAGCCAAAAGGAGCAAGGTTAACAAAGCAGAGGGTGCTCCTCTCTCATAGTGAGAGGAAGTAAAATTATCTGGCTATTCCTGTTGCTCTTGGCCTGTCTCCTGAGTAACTACTTAGGAGCATAACTGCAGCTCAATGCTATCACTTCTCCTTGGGAGCCCAACACCCCAGCTAACTCTTGCCTAAACTGAATCTCATATTAGTTCCCCACCAAGAACAGAATCTGATCAAACAAAATGCTGGATGCTTTACCTAGTTCTTTGTAGTATGTTTCTCTGAAGCTTTATCCCTTAAAGGTCCACTAAAAGTAAACTCATGTAGAAATATCATCTGGCAGTATGGGATTTAAGATTTCTATCTGCACATGCTGCAGTTAGAACTGATATAATCCATTTCTAGAGCAATTTGACATCTATTGAACTTGAAAATTTATATACCTTATCCAGCTATTTCACTCTAGGTATAAAGCCTAAAACAGCTTCCAGGAGCTTGTGCACAAAGATAAAATTCACAAAGAATTTTATCACAACTTGGCGATAAAATAATAAAAATGTCCATCGATATAGGAATGGATGAATAAAATGCAGTATGTTGTGTACTAAAATAATATACAGTTTAAGTGGATAAATCTAATCTCTATGTATAGATGTGCATAGGTATCTTAGTTACGATATTGAGCAGAAAGTCCATTTTCAGTCTGAGGGCATTCATGAAAATTAAAAAGCAATGTTTTTATTATGTATGAATACATATGTACCATATAACTATACACATGTAACTTAAAATTACTTAAAATATAAGAAGGTGGAATATGAGGATGGACACCAAATTCAAAGTAGTGTTTGTCTTGGAGGAAGGATGTGGTGAGTCTGGCTGAGAGAAGAAAAGAGTTTCAAATGTTATCTTTAATGTTTTGTTTCTTATAAAATTATTTAGAACTAAATGTGATCAAATGTTAACATTGATCACGCTGAGTTTGTGGGCACCTGTATGTTATCTTATATAATTGCCTTTCATTTCAGAATTGAAAAGAAAAGGGGAACAGCCCAGTTTGAGGATGATGTTGGAGGTCTGGAAAGTAGGGCTTATGTTTCTAATGTCAACCCTCATCTTGTCTATTTTTTCTCTTTAAACGTACATTACTTTGTTGTCTATTTGTTTTTAATTCTGCACTAACCCAATGTTCTTTCTTTGGAGTACCTGTAAGGATTCTGAACATAAAGAATTAACAGAAGAGCACCTGGGTGGCTCAGATTAGGCATATGCCTCTGACTCAGGTCATGATCCTGGAGTCCCAAAATCAAGTCCCACATTGGGCTCCATGCTCAGCGGGGAGTCTGCTTTTCCCTCTGACCCCCTCCCATTCTCTCTCGCTCTCAAATAAATAAATATATTTTTTAAAAAAGAATTAGCAAAGAAAGAATGTGTTTGTTTCGTTTGTTTATTTTGTGTGCTCTTTTATTTCCCTAGGTCTTGCCCTTTGCCATAACTTGATGATCAACTCTTTTCTGAATCATTTAGGATGGATGCTCCATGTTCTTCCTATCCAATGGATCTCCCTCCTCTACACCACTGAACCTTGTTTATTTTATTTGGGATAACCCAGCTAACACAATAGGCTTAAAAAGCTCTGATTGAGGGGGCACCTGGGGGTTCAGTCAGTTAAGTATCTGCCTTCAGCTCAGGTCATGATCCCAGGGAACTGAGATCAAGCCCTGCGTTAGTGTCCTTGCTCAGTAGGGAGCCTGTTTTTCCTTCTGCCTGACGCTCCCCACTGCTTGTGCTCTCACTCTCTGTCACTCTTTCTCTCTCTGTGACAAATAATGAAATAAAATTTTTTAAAAAGAGAGAGAGAGAGAAAGGTCTGATTGAGTCATCATGGTTTAACTCCTGGTGATTAGCTCTGTGGAATAAAAACAACTAGTGGAGTTGAATTATTTGTGGCTAAGAGTGAAGTGCAGAAAATAAATGAAGGAGAAAACAGGACAAAAAGAAAAAAAAAACTATCATTTAATGCTAAATAATTTTTAAATGTCCTATTTGATAATCTACTTTAGGCCTCGGAAAGGCCAGGTGTCATTGGTGGTGATGTTCATAGTCCGTATTACAGAATGAATGGGTACTTATGAAGACTAGAGGACCAAATACATTTAAGCTTGAGCAGAGCTGTTTTTGAACATTTCAAAGTACTTGCATAATTTTGATTTGTATTTCCCTGATGATGGGTGATGTTGAGTATTTTTTCATGTGTCTATTAGTCGTCTGTACGTCTTCTTTAGAGAAATGTCTATTCATGTCTTCTGCCCATTTCTTAACCAGACAAAACTATGATGAGCTGTCACTTCCACACCAGTCAGAATGGCTAAAGTTAACAACACAACAGGTGTTGGTGACGATGAAGAGAAAGGGAAACCCTCTTACACTGTTGATGGAAATGCAAACTGGTACAGTCACTCTTGAAAATAGTATGGAGGTTCCTCAAAAAGGTAAAAAGAACTACTGGATGATTCAGCAATTGCACTACTAGGTATTTGCCCAAAGAAAATAAAAATACTGATTTAAAGGGACACAAGCACTCTGATGTTCATAGCATCACTATAAACAATAGTCAAATTATGCAAAGAGCCCAAATGTCCATCAACTGATAAGTAAATAAAGAAGAGGTGGTTTAGGGACATCTGGATGTCTCAGTTCGTTAAGCATCTGACTTTGGCTGAGGTCATGATCTCAGGGTTCTGAGATACAGTCCTGCATCAGGCCCCCTGTTGAGTGGGGAGTCTGCTTCTGCCTCTACCTCTTCCCCTAGCTTGTACTCTCTCTGCCTCACTCGCTTGGTTTCTCAAGAATAAATAAGTAAAGTGTTTAAGAAAAAATAAGAAGTGGCATATACATATAATGGAATATTACTCAGCCATCAAAAAGAATGAAATGTTGCCATTTGCAATGACATGGATGGACCTAGGGAGTATTATGCTGAGTGAAATAAATCAGAGAAAGAAAATACCATATAATTTCACCTATATGTGGAATTTAAGAAACAAGACAGATTTGTTTTGTTTCTTAAACATATTTATTTATATTTATTTATATTTCTTAAGCATATTTATTTTCTGCATAACAGGGAGAAAAAAAGAAAGAGAGAAAGGCAAACCATAAAAGAGACTCTTAACTATGAGAACAAACTGAGGGTTTGCTGGAGGGGTGGTGGAAAGGGAGATGGGTTAAATGAGTGATGGGCATTAAGGAGAGCACTTGTAATTAGCACCTGGTTGTTGTATGTAAGTGATGAGTCACTAAATTCTACTCTTGAAACAATTACACCATATGTTAACTAACTAGAATTTAAATGAAAAATTAAAACATTAAAAAGAAGTATCTGCATAGATCTACCAACCCAGGTACATACCAATGTTACTTCATGAGATAATAAATCATTGATTCAATCCAAGTTCTAGAAAATAAATTCTACCAATTTCAGTATTTAGTAGATTTCTCTGATTTGTCCCCAGAGTTAGAACTTCTGTAATTTCATTTAATTTCTAAAACAAGTTCACAGAATGAGAAAGGTAGCGAGTACAATGAATATACCCACCTTATATGTGAGAAAACCAGTGCTAAAAAAATTTAGGTGTCTTGGTAACATACACATACCTGATAGACAAACCTATGGATTAACTTTAGGGTCAATCATTTCTTCAGTTTGCTGTGATGAGCTTATAGTAGAAGCAATAGTGCAGTATTTAGATTGGTAGCATTAACAACAATAGCTTCCATGGTTTCAGCAGACTGGTTACCAATTTATCTGAAACATGACTACAAGGCAAATGTTACTAATTCTCTATTTTAGAACACCCTTCAGCTTTTTTGTGTCACTTAGATAACAATATAGTGAAAATCGAGCAATCCACCATGATTGTTTCTTGGCAGCTTTACCCAGTCAGTATCACATAAATAAGGAGTTCATTTTGATCATAGTATCAGGTAGTTTATTATTTGTGGCTGAAAAACAGATAGCTGAAAGGAGTTTCAAAATGAAAATTGTGACATTTACTGAGAGAGTAATGATCTCAAAAAGATGCCAGGTGGTGGGTTTTTACTATTCAGACAGATGGAAGACCTACAGTGAAGTTATTTTTCTATCCTGTGGAAAAACAAAACAAAATGAAACAAGATCAGCTGAGGTAATCCATGCTTTTTTCCTCTGCCTGTTTTGTGTTTTGTGTACAATTAAGTATTAAAAAATTATTTTTCTATTGGGTAAAATTCAGCACTGTGTGTATTGGTTTCTTTTTAAGTCACTGCAATTGTCCAAGCAATTTCAAGTTTTTATAGCACATAATGTTCATTTAAAATGACCAAAAGACAGTGAGGATCCTAGGCAAATATAATTATAAAGGTTTATACCAATAATTTAATAAACTTTTGCTTTAGCAGAATTCTCTAAAATTGCCTTTTTTATACATACTACAGGCAACACAAAAGCTATAACAATGATATTAATCTCCCTAGGACATTCAACCTATTTGCCTAGAATTTTATTGTTGACCATGTTGCTAAATAATCAGTTGTAGGAGTCTTTGCATGGTAGCCCCCAAATTTACTATTTCAAGTGGTTCGTTGCAATCTATTTTGTTAGCTTTTGCCTATATACCCTGCAGTTATAGTCTGAGAAAAGATAGATAAATGAAAGCAATAGTGATTCATGGCTCACATATTTTAATTATTTGAATTGTAAGTTACAGCTGCTCATACAAATTGATAGAAATAGACAGTCTCAATATGCTAAAGGAACTTCAAAAAAATGTCAAGAAGAATTCAAAGGGTGTGCTTTCACTCATTTCACAATGGACAGGTCTTTTTTGACTTCTTACCATCTAAAAGTGAGTAACTACAGTATTTTCCTAAGTTTTTTTTTTTTTTGCATGTATCTTTTTTATAATTTATTATTTATTTTCTGCATAACAGTATTCATTATTTTTGCACCACACCCAGTGCTCCATGCAATCCGTGCCCTCTATAATACCCACCACCTGGTACCCCAACCTCCCACCCCCCGCCCCTTCAAAGCCCTCAGATTGTTTCTCAGAGTCCATAGTCTCTCATGGTTCACCTCCCCTTCCAATTTACCCCAACTCCCTTCTCCTCTCTAACTCCCCATGTCCTCCATGCTATTTGTTATGCTCCACAAATAAGTGAAACCATATGATAATTGACTTTCTCTGCTTTACTTATTTCACTCAGCATAATCTCTTCCAGTCCCATCCATGTTGTTACAAAAGCTGGGGATTCGTCCTTTCTGATGGAGGCATAATACTCTATCGTGTATATGGATCACATCTTCCTTATCCATTTGTCTGTTGAAGGGCATCTTGGTTCTTTCCACAGTTTGGTGACCGTGGCCATGCTGCTATAAACATTGGGGTACAGATGGCCCTCCTTTTCACGACATCAGTATCTTTGGGGTAAATACCCAGGAGTGCAATTGCAGGGTCATAGGGAAGTTCTATTTTTAATTTCTTGAGGAATCTCCACACTGTTCTCCAAAGAGGCTGCACCAACTTGCATTCCCATCAACAGTGTAAGAGGGTTCCCCTTTCTCCACATCCCCTCCAACACATGTTGTTTCCTGTCTTGCTAATTTTGGCCAGTCTAACTGGTGTAAGGTGATATCTCAATGTGGTTTTAATTTGAATCTCCCTCAGAGCTAGTGATGATGAACATTTTTTCATGTGTCTGATAGCCATTTGTATGTCTTCTTTGGAGAAGTGTCTGTTCATATCTTCTGCCCATTTTTTGGTATGATTGTGTGTGTTGAGTTTGAGGTGTTCTTTATAGATCCTGGATATCAACCTTTTGTCTCTACAGAACACTCATGAAAGAAATTAAAGAAGACACAAAAAGATGGAAGACCATTCCATGCTCCTGGATTGGAAGAATAAACATTGTTAAAATGTCTATACTGCCTAGAGCAATCTATACTTTTAATGCCATTCCAATCAAAATTCCACCAGTATTCTTCAAAGAGCTGCAGCAAATAATCCAAAAATTTGTATGGAATCAGAAAAGACCCCGAACCACTAAGGAAAAGTTGAAAAACAAAAATAAAACTGGGGGCATCATGCTACCTGATTTCAAGCTTTACTACAAAGCTGTAATCACCAAGACAGCATGGTACTGGCATAAAAACAGACACATAGACCAGTGGAACAGAGTAGAGAGCCCAGATATGGACCCTCAACTCTATGGTCTATTAATCTTCGACAAAACAGGAAAAAATATACAGTGGAAAAAAGAGAGTCTCTTCAATAAATGGTGCTGGGAAAACTGGACAACTATATGTAGAAGAATGAAACTCGACCATTCTCTTACACGATATACAAAGATAAACTCAAAATGGATAAAAGACCTCAACGTGAGACAGGAATCCATCAGAATCCTAGAGGAGAACATAAGCAGTAATCTCTTTGATATCAGCCACAGCAACTTCCTTCAAGATATGTCTCCAAAGGCAAAGGAAACAAAAACAAAAATAAACTTTTGGGACTTCATCAAAATCAAAAGCTTCTGCACAACAAAGGAAACAGTCAAGAAAACAAAGAGGCAACCCACGGAATGGGAGAAGATATTTGTATCTTCCTAAGTCTTAACAGCTTGGAGAAGGGCCATGTAGGGAAGGTCCTGGCAGGAGGCTGGCATGTGGTCATGAGCAGCCTGTGTGGGCCATGTCCTGTCCTGGCTCATCTGGCAGAAGGGAATACAGGCAATACTGTGGCCAAAGGTTCTTTTAAGGGGCTATCATCATCTTAGGCTCTATTGAGATTTTCTTGTTCATTTAAGAAGAAAGGTTTCCAGGAGTACTCAAAGATATTTCTCCTTCTACATTTCTTAACACTGATCTCACTTTTCTCCTCTGAGGTTCCAATGTCTAAATATGATAGTCTAAGATACCCAAAAGTTCTGTCTCTTGTTTCTCCTTGAGAAATGGCAAATACCTTTCTTTTCATAAGTGATCACCATACAGATTTGCTTCATTCAAGCACAAAATCTATAATTTAGATTGAAGCCTTTCTTCCTCATGGTATGCTCCCCATCTCCCCATTTTCCTGTGTCTTTAACATTATCCACTAGGGAAAAGATTATGATCAGTTATAGCCTGATGGAATGGCCCTTATTACACTCTAATATCAGTTTAAATTTAATTTTAAACATAGATATCAAATTTAAATTATTGAATCTTCAATTTAGGATTCCTTATTCTATCTTCAGCCACCTTTTAAATATTCAAAATATCTTACATAAATTTTTAAATTATTTTCTAAAATGAACACAGAACTCTGACTCATCTATGCTTTATTCTTAATTAAGTTCACATTTGGGAGAAAAATAAAAGAAAGTGTATCTTACATTGTGTTTTATTTATCCTGTTTTATCTTACTGCTACACTTACCTTGCTTTATCTAATCAGAGGCTAACATATATCTTATTTGAGAAGAGAGAGTCACAATATATTCTAGAACAACATACTGATTACTAGTGAGGTTGTGGTTAAGATTCAAAAACAATATTGCCTTGGGAGAAATTTCTGTCTTCTTTTTTAAAACGGAGAATTATCAGAGAAGAGAGATGTGCTTCTTTGAAAAAATACCCATCAAAGCTTTTCTGGCAGAACTGTTTCCCTGCTGTGTCTTTATTGATCGTTTCAAGCTTCACATCCATGTTGGATATATCAGAAGGTATTAATGAGAGAAAACATGCAGTCTAAAAGTTACAGATTTTTAAGAAGACTTGAGCTAATCAATTCACCAAATAGAGAAGTGCTATATTTCCAAAATGGTTCTATATTAAATGAGACATTTTAGAAGCAGGATTAAGATGTGCACACACAAAGAAATTTAATATATATTTTTAAACACATTTGATGTATGAAATAAGGTTTTATTAATTAAAAATGGAAATAAATATTTCTACAAGAAAATATATGACATGAAATCTAAGGCTTAATAGAATATGTACAGAAATATTAGTAGAGAAAATATAATTTAAATAGATTATAATGATCATGAAAAATAATAACATTCGACAATCAATACAAAATTTCAAGCTAGAAAGCAAAATAAAATGAAGGCAGGTGTTTCTCCTTTCTGGACATTTGCATTAAGAATATCATTGAAAACTGTGTTTTTGACACCTAAGACTATGATGTGGAAAAAATAAAGATTTAATATGTGGTATAAAGAACATGTTAAAAAGAAGTTAGGTAATCTTAACAGAAATTATCAATAAGAATTTTCAAACTGAAAAAACAGCGATAGCAACTACAGGGTGTGAACAGGAGGTTGAGAATCCAGGTTTTGCCTAATGGAGGGCTGCTGCAGGGAAACCAAGACATCAAAAGAGGACTTGGAAGAAACACTGTGGACTTCAAAGCATTCACTGACCTATAATAATGCGCAGAGACTACAAAACCAAAAACCTAAGTACTCTCAACAAATCAGGTATAGTTGAAATATACTTCAACATAATACAGGGCATATATGACAAGCATTCAATTAAGATCAGACTCAATGGTGAAAAGCTGAAAGATTTTCTCCTAAGATCAGGAACAAGACAAGGATGCCTACTCTGACCACTTTTATTCAACAGAGTACTAGAAATCCTAGGCCAGAGCAATTAGGCAAGAAAAAGAAAAAAAAGACATCCAAATCAGAAAGAAAAAAAGCAAAGTCTCTGCAGAAAACAATATATAACATCTGGAAAATCCTAAAAACTCCACAAAAGAATCTGTTAAAACTAACAAATGAATTCAGCAAAATTGCAGGATACAAAACCTATATGCAAAATCAGCTGTGTTTCCATCTATTAACAATAAACTATTAGAGAAATTAAGAAAATGATCCCTTTTTTAATTGCAGCAAAAAGAATAAAATACTTAGAAATAAATTTAAGCAAGAACAAGGAAGATCTGTACAGTGAAAACGATGACATTGATGAAAGAAATTGAAGATATAAGTAAATGGAAAAATATTCCATGTTCATGAACTGTAAGAATTAATATTGTTAAAATGTCCATATTATCCAAAGGTATTTGCATGTTCAATGAAATCCCTTTAAAAATTCCAATGGCATTTTTCACAGAAATAGTAAAACAATCAAAGTTTGTAAGAAACCAAAAAGATCCCATATAGCCAAAGTAATCTTAAGAAAGAAGTGCAAACCTGGAGTTATCACACTTCTGATTTTAACTCTATTATACAGCAATCAAATAGATATAATATTTATATATAAATATATATTTATATAATTTATATTATATAATTTATAATATATAAATATACTATATAAATATAATGTTTTATATATAAAAATATATGTAATATATTTATACATATATGTAATATTTTAAAATATATAAAAATATATAATATATAAATATAAAAATTTTATAAATATATAAAATAAATAAAATTATACATATTATATGTATGTAAATATATATTTATATATATTTTTATATTTATTTTATATTTATATATATAAATAAATACTTATATTTATTTATAAATATTTTATATTTATATATCTATATATATTTACATACATATAATATTATATATAGAAAGAGAGCAATGAAAACAGTATGTATTGGAATACAAAGAGACAAACAGATCAATGGAGCAGAATAGGGAGCCCAGAAATAAGCCATTTATTTATGGTTGATTAATTTTTTACAAAGGAGCCAAAAATATACAATAGGGAAATGACAGTGTCTCAAATAAATGGTGTTGGAAACTGGATATCCACATGTAAAAGAATGAAAACTTGATCCCTACCTTATACCATACATAAAAATCACCTCAAAACAGATTAACAACTTGAACATGGACCTGAAACCATGAAACTCTTAAGAAAAGATAGAGTATAAGTTCTTTGACATAAGTTTGGCAGTGAATTTTTAAATTTGACATCATGTGAATTGCAGGATTATTCATAATAGCTAGGATGTGGAAAAAACCTAAGTGTCTATTAACAGATGAATGGACAAACACACACACACACACACACACACACGATTCAACCATGACAAAGAAGGAAATTCTGCCATTTGTGACAACATGGATGGAGCTTCAGGGCATCATGCCAAAGTGAGATAAGTCAGACAGAGAAAGACATATACTGTATCATATCATTCATATGCAGACTTTTAAAAGGTGAACCAATGAAAACAGAAAGTTACCAGGGGCTGATGGGTGGAGGAATTGGGGAGAAGTTGTTTAAGGGTAAAGACTTGCAACTAGTAGATAAATAAGTTCTGGAGCTCTAATTCACAACATGATTATAGTTAACAGTATTGTGTTATAAACTCTAAAGTTAGTAAAAGTTTAGATCTTAATGATTTTCATCACACATACCAAAAAAGATAATTATGTGACACAATAAAGGTGTTGCCTGATACTATGGCGATAGTCATGTTGCAATATATAAATATATCAAATAACACACCTGAAGCTTATATAACATTATATGTCAATTATACCTCCATTCTTTTAAACATTTTTATTTATTTATTTGACAGAGAGGGAGATCACAAGTAAGCAGAGAGAGAGAGGGAAGCAGGCTCCCCGCTGAGCAGAGAGCCCAATGTGGGGCTCAATTCCAGGACTCTGAGATCATGACCTGAGCCAAAGGCAGAGGATTAACCCACTGAGCCACCCAGGAGCCCCCATATCTCCATTTTAAAAAATAAATAAATAAATAAATATGAAACATGAAAAAAAAAAATGATAAATAAGTTTTGAGAAAGTAATGTATAACATGGTGACTATAGTTGATAACACTGTATTGTAAAATTGAAACTGAGAGTAGAATTTAAGTGTTCTCCGCAGTAAATACGTTAGGTAATAGATGTGCTAATTAACTCAATGGAGGAAATCCTTTCACAATTATACATATACCAAATCATCACTTTGTACACTCTATGTATATCACAATTTTATTTGTCAATAATTCCTCAAAAACACTGAAAAATTAACCTATGTAGATTCATATTGTAATTATGACATAACATAAAGAATAATAGCAGAATGCATAGATAACATGTTAATAAGGAGAAAATATGGGATAATAAAAAATTAAAAAATTTTTATATGAACATTGCATTGCTACAAAGAATTAACCATTCAAAAATAAATGTAAACTCATTTCCTTCCTTCACTCATTGGTACAAAAGGTATCCCACATAATTTATTCATTTGTACAGCAAAATAAAATAATAAATATAAAAGAATAAAATATTGATTTTTGAATATGGAACAAGTTCTGAGTAAGATGAAGTTAATAGATTTTTAATTAAATACAATCATTAAACTTTGTACAAATTGATTTTTAAATGTTTACAAAGCAAATGAGAAGTTAAAAAGTTATGATTTATTCTTAACTTTGGTGAAAAAAGACTAACTGGATTACCCAAAAATGAATTGAGAACATTTTGAGGCAGTTTTACTAAAGCATAGATATACATAGTTAATAAGATTTTCGTTTATTATTCTAAAAATAAAAATTAAATCAACAGTTATGTTATATAGCCAATAAAAATATTAAGAATGGATAATATAATATGATAACAAATATACATGTTTTATAAAGGGGTGTGTGGAGGAAGATATTCATATAATTACTAGAGTATATTCATATTCATATTTTATTCATATAACTACTAGACTATACAATAGTATCATTTCTCTGGAAACCAATTTGATATTATATATTTGAAATTAGCAATTCCACTTCTGAGATTCATTTTAAGGAATTAACCAGACATGTATCCCAATACCATGCTGATATCAGTAAGAAATTACTTAAAATAATGAAAAAATTTGAGAAGTTACATGCTTAGTATCATGGTATTAGACACACTAACTGTTGCATATTCATGTAATGCCATATTAGGTAGCAGTGTTGGAATAATTATATCAATATAGAAAGTATATTATTTGATAGAAAGCCTCAGCTTTTAACTATTTTTGGAGTATATGTCCAGTTTTCAACAAGAATATTTACTTATCGGAAGCCTGGGTGGCTCAGTGGGTTAAGCTGCTGCCTTCGGCTCAGGTCATGATCTCAGGGTCCTGGGAGTCCCGCATCGGGCTCTCTGCTCAGCGGGGAGCCTGCTTCCTCCTCTCTCTCTCTGCCTGCCTCTCTGCCTACTTGTCATCTCTCTCTGTCAAATAAATAAATAAAATCTTTAAAAAAAAAGTGCTTTAAAAAAAAAAGAATATTTACTTATCTACTTGCATAAAACTATACACAATTACATATATAAATGTATGGAAGTTATATATACCTGATAACAATGGAAATATGTGGCTGGTGGAATTTTTGTCATACCATTTTTATTTTTTTTGCTTAAATACACACTTTTTACAATAAAAGTACATCACTTGCATAACAAATAATGAAAATGATACCCACTATTCAGGGTGGAATGCAAATTTCAATCTACCTCTCTAAATGTCTTCTTTCTCTGGAGTCCAGCTCCTCGCTGTAGGAGGGAAACCCCTCTCCAATAATACTGTGTTTTCCTATGTCCCTCTAAGAAGCAATCTCTCTCCACGAGCCCCCAATAGACGTGTTTTTATAGTCCCTGGCCGTTGCTCAGAGTGAACAGTTTACAGTTCAAAATTTACATCTTGATGTACCCAGATGGCTCAATTGGTTATGCCTCCAACTCTTCATTTGGGCTCAGGTCATGAACTCAGGGTCCTAGGGTCAAGCCCAGGATCCAGCCCGGACTGAGCCCGATTGGGCCTCACACTCAGTGTGGAGTCTGCTTATCCCCCTCGGCTTCCCCCTTCCCAACCCCTACTCACCACTCACCCACCACCCCCTCCCTGCTCAGGTAGATAAATAAATAAAATATTTTTATTTATAAAAACAGGATTACATCTTTGTCATTCTCTCACATTACAATAAAACCCTCACCCATGCTAAGACTACAACTACAAAAAAATTTTCCAAGACAACTTCACTATAGGTCTACAGTGAGGTGCAGAAATTCCACAATTTTAGGGTTTATCCATCTTTTTTAAATGAACTTGCTTTAAATCATCTTAACAAATGGAGGGAAATTACATTTTATGCAAAAAGTTAAGAAATATCTTTATTATTTTATCTGGCTTACAAATGCATTCCACATAGTTTTGTTACTTCTTCACAGTTATAACTTCCCCAACATGTTTAGCTGATCTTTTTTTTATTTCTCTTCAGTGTTCCAAAATTCATTGTTTATGCACCACACCCAGTGCTCCATTTAGCTGATCTTAATGTCAAAACTTTTATCATAATTACCTAGAGCAGGGGACTCAGAAACTTATGAAATACTGAATGATTTAAAAAAGCACCAGAAGCTAAAGTTGCTAGTAGTAACACATCGATAACTAGTAATCTTAAAAATACATATCATTTCTGGAGCAACTGGGTAGCTTAGTTAGTTAAAAGCCTGCCTTCTCCTCAGGTTATGCTCCCAGGGTCCAGGGATCAAGATCTGAGTTGAGGACTCCCTGCTTAGAGGGGAAGCTTCTTCTCCCTCTTTCTCTGCCACACCCTGCTCCCCTACCCTCTCTCTCTCCAACTCTCTCTCAAATAAATAAAATCTTTAAACATGTATGATTTCCATCCCTCCTCAAAATTTACTTCTGAACAAAAGCTGATTAAATTTTTATTGAAAAAAAAAAGGTAATATTTTGTTTGCAATGACAGACCTAAAGCATGAATCACATGTAAAGCACAGGGTTTCTATTTTACATCACATGTATCTCATAAAAAGCAATTTTATTCCTTCTATTTTAGCATGGAAAAGAGACAGGGACTAAAATTGTTGGTCAGTAAATTCAGACAAAGCTCTTGCCTCATTTGACCATCTAAAAATCTGTATTAGAGGGGCGCCTGGGTGGCTCAGGGGTAAAGCGTCTGTCCTCAGCTCAGGTCATTATCCCATGGTCCTAGGATTGATCCCCACATCAGGCTTTCTGGGAGCCTGCTTCTCCCTCTACTCCTCCCCCCTGCTTGTGATCTCTTTCTTTCTCTCTCCATCTCAGATAAATAAATAAATCTTTCATTAAGAAATTAATTTAAAAAATCAAAATCTGCATTAGGGAAAACAAAACTGCATATATAATTGACTGTGCAATTTTATTGGTCTTATCAAATGTTGACATTTAGTCATTATACATTATTCAACAGCCATACAAAGAATCGATTTAAAAGAAGTTGAGGAAAATTATCTGCTAGAAGAAAAGCATTCTGACAGGGAAACACATAATCCCTCCCATTCTGTAGACAAGAATGGGAATAGGTCAAGGGCAGGGAGCCTGTGGTTTCAGAAGGTGGTACTATGCACAGTATGAACTGAGGACCAGTAAACAAGATTTCTAATAATGTGGGTGTTACAATTTGGGGAGAAGCCAAAGAAGAGAGATTCTGAAAAAACAACTTTTCAGATGATTAAGACTGTGGAGAGAAAACTTAGTGAAAGTTTCTGTGTCTTGCTGTGTAAACCATTTCGTAATCTCCATCTGGCTGGAACTACCTATGCTTTCCAAGGGTGTTTGCATGCATTTCTTTTTATAGTGGCCCTGTGGGCAGATGGGCCACAGAGATCTCAGCTTTACCATAGCTATAATTAAGATCATTAATGTCTCAGAGTAAGTGCTATAATCATTTCATATTAATATATTCACACATGGACATGAATTCTAGTCAATGAAAGTATATAATACGAAACTTGTTGAACTAATTTAGTATAATTTGCTTAGTAATGCTAAATGACCAGAGAATTACTGGTTTAATGACAATCAAGTTATCAAGGCGCACATTTTTAAAATTTTGATACAATAAATAGTTTCAAACCTCACAGCTAATCACTTTCATTTCTACATTAAAAATGAAGAGACTGCAAAAAAATATAGTGGTAATTGTAATAGAGAAACTAGAAATAGAGAAAGAAAAACTGGAAAATATGAATTTACACATAATGTCTATTTCAATTTTCTGGTTTATGTATTTTAAGAAATTAAAGCTAGTACTTCAAGAAAAGATTTATTCATGAATGTATAGGGGAAGACAACAAAAAATATAAAATACTGGTGTTATGCAAAAATTCATCTAAATGTTATGATATTAATAATGTAGTTGAAATTGAATAGTAGGAAATGAGACATTCATTCCATAAACTATAGACATCATATTTTTGAAATAACCAGATCAATAAATTAAAACAGGGTATTTTTAAGTAGATAGTATTTTTCCAATCAACATAACTACTATTTCTTTAATTACATGCTATCTACATACTATCTATGCATATTTATATGTATTCAAGTGGGTTTTATTTCTAAAATCACCATCAGTCTTTGATTGGGCTAATAAATTGTCCCTGACATCATTTTTCCTGGAATAGCCACTGAGAATTACTGCAATATATTCTTGCTAAAAATAAAATGTTTGGCCTTGTATCTAGCTAGCCACATTTAAAATAAACTAATTTGCCTCAAAATAAACTACAGCCAAGCAATATTTTAGAGTGTTTATATGTTAAAGGGTTATAGATATAAGCACGTTGACTATTCAAGTCATTTGTGTATAATTTGGCTAGGAAATAAATTAATTTTTATTAAAGATCTGAGGATAAAAATTGATTTAGGGACTTGGAACATTGGAGAAATATGATTAAGAATGAATGTCACAGTCCTGTTCTGTGGCCAAACAACCAGATTTTGACTTTATAGAAGCATTTGGAGTGGAAAGGGAAATCTAAGGGCTGCTGGAATTGCCATTTATCTAATTTTAAATCCCCCCCCCTTTAATATCCCGACACTCCTACTGATACAGCAATTATTACATCCCAAGGTACTGCTCTCCAGAGTTAATCCAAAGCATCTTCAGGCAACTTGGCTAGTAGAAAAATCTCTACGTTAATCTCAAATAATCCTCCTGGAAATTTCCTCTCTTTTTCATTCCAGTCTGAAACTGAAGTCTACAAGGAACAAAGCCAATGCCTCCTGCACATGAAAGCTCTTGGTTTCCTTAAGAGGAGCTCTCAAATTCCCCTGTAGTCTTCTCTTCTATGGATTCTGTCTCAATTCCTTTGAGGAAACTTTTTCTGTCATGGTTTTAATTCCCTTTACAATTCCGGTCCTCTGAGCTCTGAATGTCTTCCAGTTTGTCAATATTTCTCTCAAAGTCTGATGCTTCAGGCTAAAAAAATCTGTCCCAGCTGAGTTGCAACCAAATGAGAAGAAAACAGAGCCATCACTTCCCTCATTCTATACATTGATCAATAACACCAAGATCAAATTAACTTTTCATGGAGGTGTGGATTACTGTGACTCACATCAATGACAGGATTCCCCAGGTACATGTCAATTATTCTTCAGTGTAGCTTTTAAAAAGGAAAAAAAAAAAAAAGATATGCCATAACCCCCCCTATCTTCTGCTTCGTTTAAGAAACAAATGGTTGTCATGCCATCTGGACAGAACTGAATTTTCCAGAAGTAATGTGCACATTTTAAAAATATTGCTTCGTCTATTCCCACTCATAAGGTCACCTTCTCTGAATGCAAAAAAAAAAAAAAAAAAAAAAAAAAAAAACAACTCTAAGACCTATCAAATATGCAATCCGAACACCCGTTCCAGAGAAGGGAACTGGCACTTAAATTGGCCACTGAGGGACAGAGCATCTCTCCCTCCTTTGTTGTCTCTTTTATGACCTCCAGCACATCAGGCTTACCATCTTCAAAGGTGACAAATCCTAGACATAGAAGTCTTTTTCTATAAGCTTCCCAAAATTCAATTTTACAAGCCAGATATTCATGGAAAATGATGTTTGTTTTGCTTTTCTGGCACCGTTCCCCTAACTCATTTGACACCCAGAAAATAAAAAGATTTTTTCATCAACAAAAGTAAAAATGAGTGGCACAGAATAGAACTTTAAAATCTATGATTTTGCTGAAGGCTTATCTTCTGTTTCAACTAAACTTCCCTATCACCACCAGTAAGTGCCTGAGGAGCAATGTCAGAAATAAATAAAACTGGTAATATTCACTATCACCTTGCTAATTATTTATGTCTTTATATACATAAAAATAAAAGTGTCATTAAGAATAAGCTTGTCAGGGACTCCTGGTTGGCTCAGTTGGTTAAGCTCAGGTCACGATCCCAGGGATATGGGATCGAGTCCCCCATCTGGCTCCTTGCTCAGTGGGGAGCCTGCTTGTCTCTGCCTTTGCCTGCCACAATGCCTGCTTGTGCTCTCTCTATCTCTATCTCTCTATGACAAATAAATAAATTAAATCTTAAAAAAAAAAAAAGAACAAGCTTGTCATTTGATGATTTTCCTTTATTCAAATCAAAGTCTCCACAGTAATAGTACCTAATAGGTATCTGGTCTTTTGTCTTTCATATTATGATCATGATCCCCAAATGGTGAAATCAGGCTAGTATTCATGCAATCATTTTCCTCTAAATACTACCTAATGAATGGATCCATTGCTTGACTGAAGCTACTATGAACAAATAGTTTGGCATACAAATTCTCTTCTATGGACAGGAGAATTTTCTTAATATGCTTTCAACAATCCAAAGTAGAAATTCTTTCTGATTTAAACCTATTGCTTTGCAAATACGGTCCTTAATATTTATTAATGTTCATCTGCAATGACGTTCTTGGTTATGTGACATTTAAAGTGCTGTCTCCCATGGGGAGGGAATTGGAATAGTAGCTTTGTCAAGACCAGATTCTTTATTATGGGCTAATAATATAATATAATACTTACAGAAAACTTTAGATTTGTCTTAATACATAAACCCATGCTAGTTACTGCTAATCCAGAATTCCTTTGCATGAACCAAATATTACACCTGGAAACATACTTCAAAGTGCATCTAATCTAATTCCTTCTCTATCTAGATTGGAAACTAAAACTGAGAGGTTGACATTTTTAATAATAATTACAGAACCTAAAGAATATTTTCTAAGCATTAAGTTTTTTGGTTTTTTTTCCCATCGTGTCTTGTTTCTACTCTTGCCTATCCATCATAGAACATTCTCTGATATCCTCCTTTACCTAAATGGATCTTACTTGTCTTCCAGAACTCAGATCAAAGGTCATTTCCTTAAGAAAGCCTCCTGTTACCCCCATATTCAATTGGACTGCCCTGTTACAGAGTTTCTTCATCCCATGTCCTTTATATTCATAGCACTTACATTACTTATACCTGCATGTTCTGTGTTTTGTGACTAGCCCCTTCCACTCCTATTGGACTCAAAATCCCATTAGATAGGGATGGCATTTCTGATTTAGCCAGCCATATACATCAGCTCATAGACCAGCATTCCAGCACCCAGTAGATACTGAACAGATATTGCTCATAGTATATATTGCTGGCTGTATGAATCCACCCTTTCGAGCCAACTCGTGTAGCAGACCACTAGAGACATAGGTTATCTCTGATTCAGATTTAGAAAATGTTTGAAGGTTTTCATATGGACTTCAAGAAAAACCAAAGCTGAAAAATGTCCCTAGTAATTAAAAATCAAAGTTGTTTTCACAGAGTGACCCCCGGGTTGGCTTCCTGCCTCTTTGACCTGTTCCATTTTTGCCACAACGGTCATGTCACCTCTGGTGTTCAAAAGGCCCAGAGATCATGGGGAGAGCTCAGAGAAACTCAAAATGCATCTAAAAAAAGAAAAAAGGAAACCAAAAGTTGTAAGAATACATTGCTTCCTCATTCACACATCACACTTCTCCCTTCATCCTGCTGCCAACTACTAAAAAAAAAAAAGTGTGAACCCACGGCTTTCTCAAAACTCACTTCTGATGGTGATCACATTCCATGATTGTTTTTTTTCTTTAATGGATTAGTTAGAAAATAATGAAACAATGTCTGAGCTTTTTCTGATTTGTCTGAACTCAGCAGTGACTTTGTCTCTTTTTCCTCATTTCCTTTCACTCCTTTGAGTCCCGCTTCTGTTTTTCTCCATGTCTTCATAAGCCTCTTTACAAGCATTCAGAAATATTTAATAAGGACCTACAACTTCATGTGCAATATTTTCTATATTGATAACGTTCCAAAGCTTACTTGCTTTTCTTCCACAATTTGTGTATTTTCTTATTTCATTTATTTCCAAGTGCTATTTAAACATTTTTCTAAATCAATAAAGTAAGTTTTTATAATTTATACAAAACTCGAGTGTTTTGGTTGAATTCATTAAAATGAGAAGTGAGGATTGTCTGGTCCCAGTTGGTGAGAGTGAGAATGAGGAAAGCATCATTTAATTGGATAGCATCACCAGTGCACAGAATTCTTTCTGACTGGAGTTGGAAATAGGGGAGTAGGAGCCCTTTTTTTGGCAAATGAAGTCTGCCATTTTGTTATGTTTTCAGCAGGAAGGCTGCAAGCTTTTTCCCATTGAGGATGATATTTGCTGTGAGTCTTTCATAGATAGATTTGATGAAGTTCAGGAATGTTCCCTCTATCCCTATACTTTGAAGTGTTTTAATCAGGAACGGATGCTGGATTTTGTCAAATGCTTTTTCTGCATCAATTGAGAGGACCATGTGGTTCTTCTCTCTTCTCATATTAATTTGTTGTATCACATTGATTGATTTGTGACTGTTGAACCATCCTTGTAGCCCAGGGATGAATCCCACCTGGTCATGGTGGATTACAAAGCTGTGATCACCAAGACAGCATCGTACTGGCATAAAAAAAGACACATAAACCAGTGGAACAGAGTAGAGAGCCCAGATATGGACCCTCAACTCTATGGTCAAATAATCTTCGACAAAACAGGAAAAAATATACAGTGGAAAAAAGACAGTCTCTTCAATAAATGGTGCTGGGAAAACTGGGCAGCTATATGTAGAAGAATGAAACTCGACCATTCTCTTACACGATATACAAAGATAAACTCAAAATGGATAAAAGACCTCAACGTGAGACAGGAATCCATCAGAATCTAGAGGAGAACATAGGCAGTAACCTCTTCGATATCAGCCACAGCAACTTCTTTCAAGATACGTCTCCAAAGGCAAAGGAAACAAAAGCGAAAATAAACTTTGGGACTTCATCAAAATCAAAAGCTTCTGCACAGCAAAGGAAACAGTCAAAAAAAACAAAGAGGCAACCCACGGAATGGGAGAAGATATTTGCAAATGACAGTACAGACAAAAGGTTGATATCCATGATCTATAATGAACTCCTCAAACTCAACACACACAAAACAGGCAATCATATCAAAAAATGGGCAGAAGATATGAACAGACACTTTTCCAATCAAGACATACAAATGGCTATCAGACACATGAAAAAATGTTCATCATCACTAGCCCTCAGGGAGATTCAAATTAAAACCACATTGAAATATCACCTTACACCAGTCAGAATGGCCAATATTAGCAAGACAGGAAACAACATGTGTTGGAGGGGATGTGGAGAAAGGGGAACCTTCTTACACTGTTGCTGGGAATGCAGGTTGGTGCAGTCTCTTTGGATATTCCTCAAGAAATTAAAAATAGAACTTCCCTATGACCCTGCAATTGCACTCCAGGGTATTTAGCCCAAATATACAGATGTCGTGAAAAGAAGGGCCATCTGTACCCCAATGTTTATAGCAGGAATGGCCACGGTCGCCAAACTATGAAAAGAACTGAGATGCTCTTCAACGGACGAATGGAAGGAAGATGTGGTCCATATACACTATGGAGTATTATGCCTCCATCAGAAAGGATGAATACCCAACTTTTGTAGCAACATGGACGGGACTCGAAGAGATTATGCTAAGTGAAATAAGTCAAGCAGAGAGAGTCAATTATCATATGGTTTCACTTATTTGCGGAGCATAGCAAATAGCGTGGAAGACAGGCGAGTTGGAGAGGAGAAGGGAGTTGGGGTAAATTGGAAGGGGAGGTGAACCATGAGAGACTATGGACTCTGAAAAACAATCTGAGGGGTTTGAAGTGGCGGGGGCTGGGAGGTTGGGGTACCAGGTGGTGGGCATTATAGAGGGCACGGATTGCATGGAGCACTGGGTGTGGTGCAAAAATAATGAATACTGTTATGCTGAAAATAAAAAATAAATAAATAAAATATAATTCAACCCCCCCAAAAAAATAGAAAACAAAGTTTTAGAGATAGGAAGAAAAGGACCCCCATATTCAGTAAAACCATCTCATTTCTTTTTTTTCTTTGACCCTTAAGCAACATTTGAAACTAAATTTGACAACACACGGACATGGAGAGCTATAGAGTCTCTGTAGGGGTGCAGGATTGATTTCTGAGCACTGAAAAATGATGATGTAAACAGAAGAGATCTGCCAGGTCTAGGGGCATTTATTAATTCAAATTTTATTTTTGTGCTATTAGTCATTTTGTTTCATTCTTTAGATGAGAAAAACTTCAGCACATATAAATGCTTACATAAAGGAAGGGGTCACTAAACAGAAAGAGGTTAAATATGCAGAAGAAGGTTAAATTTTTTTACCCAAAATATGCCAAGTGGTGGATGGAGGAATACAAAACACGGGGGAAGAGATTGACTTTGTGTAGCCCAAGGGAAAAACTGGATTGCATATAAATGCAAATAAGATCTAAAACTTGATGCAGGAGGCTTAGGGGTTCTTTTCCAAAGACTGGTACTTCTTTGGTGAAGTCAGAGATGCTAAAATCCAAGAGAATAGGAATGGAAGTAGAAGGGTCTCATATGTAAGAAGGGAGAATATTTGAAGTAGCTGCTATGGACAATGGGAAAAGATGCACAGAGAGATGGATTTTGGAAATGGGGGAAGCTATCTAAAATGATATTTAGCATTTATTATACTATTTTTCTGGAATGTTTAAAAAAGTGTTTTGAAAACATTTGGTTCCAAGGAAGTATGACATCAAAGAATGTCCTGACAACTCCGAGGAAAAGTCTATTTAATTCCACAGGAGTGGAGTGAAAGATGGGGGGAAATGTAGGACACAATAGGGTGCCATTTCCTCTGTGTAAAACTTACATACTGACAAAATACTTCTTGCTTTTAAAGTATAGAGTCAGAATCTGCTTTAAATCTACACATAATATATTCAGGCAGATAATAATTCACATATAAGCTTGGTTCTTGTATCCATTTGTGTCTATTACTGTAAGAAGCTTTTAAGATGCTCTCAAAAAGGAAAAGAAAATAATTACCCAAACTACTTTTAAGGATGTCAAGTTTCAGGCAAGTATGACAAATTCTGCACAAAGCTAACCAATGGACTGCACATTGTTTGCAGACTTTCCAATATAAAAAAATAAATAAATAATAACACCATTTACCTTCCTCCTAAGTAGACATTCCCACTAGAAAAGAATCAATAACACGAGAGTCTACCTCTCTGCTCTGATGCATAAATGAGGGAGGGAATCAAGATGAGGAGAGGAAGGAGCACCTGGGTGGCTCAGTCAGTTAAGCATCTGCCTTCAACCTGGGTTATGATCCCAAAGTCCTTGTATTAAAATGAGGAGAAGAATTACGTTCTGGCAACCCAGAAGGACTATCACTTCAAGATTTCTCAAATAACTCAAAAACCTAAGTTGTTGCTTCATATTGGAAAGCTGAGTAGCTGAATTTTAAAAGTTTACTCTCTCCCTCGCGGAACTGAGGAAATCATAGCTGTGGCAAATTGGCTTCAACAAATATTTAGACATCTGCTTGGTGCTGGGGGACACTAAGATGACAAGCTTTGAGGAAGGTCACCAGTTAGCTTTGGAGAAAGACTTGTTTGTATGGTGCTAGGACACCAAATGGGGATCATAGTTGGTAAAAAGCACCAACTCTTGAGTCATAGTTAAGATTTATGTTTCTTATGACTTACTAACAGTGGGCTTTTGCGTAAGTTACTCTCCTAGACTTCACTCCTCTTTTCTGGACACATGGGAAACTACAAATTGCATATAACACAATGCCTATCATGCATGACCCAAGAAACAAATACAAGAGAGCCCATTTTTAAGTAGAGAGAAGGTGAATTCAGACAAGAGGGGTAAGGTACAGGAGAGCCATTCACCTTCCCCAAATCCCACTCTTATTTCAGGCTATGTTCAAAATCCAAAGTCCTCTTCAAGCCAAAACTTCCAGAAAAATACATTTACACCTTGGAAATTGTTGTCAGCATTGTAAACTTTTCACTGACAAAGGTTATCCCCTAGAGAGAGGCTTTCCATTTTGGGAGCCATGTATATTAGATTTTGCTATCAGAAATCCCCCACCTCCAAATATCTAAATTACATCAACTGTAATCTGATTACTCTGAATTTACTTCGACAGCAACAAAACTCATGTTCCATCTTTAGGGCTTATATCACTACCATGACAAATACCATTGAAAATAATAATAAAGTTCCTCTGGACTTAGCAACTCTCTCACAACCTTTCTGGAGGGTGAGGGGTGGTGGTTAATGACCCAACATGAAACTAGGTCAGTCTAAATATAGCCATAAAATACACTGACCACTTCAACTAATCTTTCAAATCAACTGGCCCTCATTGGAAAAACCAAAATAAAGAGAAAATTTTGTTTAGTCTCACTGAACCTCTTACTAAACAACCCTGAGTATATCTTCAGTATATTTTACACAGCATCTAATTGTATTGAGATTTATGTAAAACCTAAGCAAATTATAATGAATTCCTCTCAAAGTCAGGAAAAATAGAGAACCACCAGCACCAATACTTCTCTGATGGAATTTAAGAAAAGGGCTTAAGATCGCCGTAAAAAGCAAGAATCCTCAGAATATAAAATTCCCTTCACCTTCCACCTTCCTCCCCAGATTCAGTGACTTTTCATTCAACATTTACATATGACCACCACAGGAAGGAGAGAAAAATGCATTGCTTTTGCCAATATTTAACTGTTACCAGAGCCATCATTGCTTACACATATGGAAGCAAAAAATGTACTTAAAATAAATTTATCAGATTGTAGAATAATATGTACTATAAGATCTCAATTTTGATAAAAAGCAAAAAACAAAAAAACAATAGATATATTTGTCCAGACAAATCTAAAAGATTTTTACCTGTAGTTTCCACAAAAGGATGACGTTTGAAGTTGAGGGAGATCTTAATTTTTTACTTTATATAATTGAAATGTAAGTTGTTTTATAAGGAATATAAATCACTTTTGTAATGTGAAATGTATGTGAAAGTCAGGACAGTAGCTATTTCTGGGGAGGATGGGTAACTGAAGTAATGTTTGAGAAGGGTCACAAAGAAAGCGGGTGTGGGTGATGCTAACATTTTTTTTAAGGTTTTATTTATTTGACAGAGAGAGACAGCAAGAGCAGGAACTCAAGCAGGGGGAGTGGGAAAGGGAGGAGCCGGCTTCCCACTGAGCAGGGAGCCCGATGTGGGGCTGGATCTCAGGACCCTGGGATCATGACCTGAGTCAAAGGCAGATGCTTAATGACTGAACCACCTAGGCACCCCACTAACATTTTAATTTTTGATCTGAATAGTGTTTATCTGGCTCTTCACTTCATAATATATGTTTTTTTAATTTCATACTTTTCTTTTGTACTATTTGTAAGTACATTTATTTTTACAGTAAAACTGCTTTAGGGCACCTAGGTGGCTCAGTTGGTTAAGCGACTGCCTTCAAGCGCAAGTCATGATCCTGGAGTCCTGGGGTTGAGTCCAGCATTGGGCTCTCTGCTCAGCAAAGAGTTTGCTTCTCCCTCTGAGTCTCTCCCCTCTCATTCTCTCTCTCACTTTCTCAAATAAATATATAAAATCTTTTTCAAAAATTTAAAAGTGTGAATCTATTTTAAAGAGGAGTCATCAAGACCAATGACCAACATGATCGTGAAAAGTAAAATTCCTGATCTTACCACAGCTCCCCTAGTGTAAGTTTTAATAACTCTGATTTATATGCTCAAAGGTATCCCACCTTGAACAGTTAATTACACAGTCCTCTACAAATTACCTAGCAATGAGGTATTATTTAAATGATCATAACATTTTTTATTATTATGTTTTATTAGTCACAATACAGTATATCATTAGTTTTTGAGGTAGTGTTCCATGATACATTGTTTGTGTATAACACCCAGTGATCCAGGAAACTAACTGAGGATTTTGGAGAAGAGTAGAGTGGAGGGATGGGTTAGATGGTGATGGGTATTTAAGAGGGTACGTATTGCTATTGCTGTGTGGTATTCTTAAGATGAAAGGAAACTGGCAGTAAACTAGCATCCAGTGATTCTCTAAATGCCACACAGAGAGCATTTTTAAGTATGTGGTAGTTTTTGGTTGTCCCAATGCCTAGGAGAACTCCTACTATTCAGCAGACAATAGCCAAGGGTGCTGTTTTTGTTTTGTTTTGTTTTGTTTTTTTACAATGTGTGTGATAGACCTGCACAATGAATCTCACTTTTGTTTTAAAGATTAAAAAAATAAATAAATAAAAACCAATCTGAGATTCCCAATGTTAAATGAATGGTCTAAGGACATGTTCTTAGTAAAGAGCTGAGCCCTTGACTAAACCCTAGGGTTCTTGCCTCACTTACCAGTTTTTTTAATGCATCAAACAAACAAACAAAAATCTGCTCTCTCCATGTTCTTTCCAATTTTTCTTCCTTCCAGCCTTCCTTTTTCCTTTTATTCTTTTCCTTCATTCTAACATGACTTTATTGTCTTTACTTGCAAAACACTGGCAATGCTATTTCAACCTTTACTTTTAAATGGCAAGAAATCCAATCTCATATCAGAAACTAGGGAACAGTTTATTAGCCAATTGCATTAAGTGATTTGGACGATAAATCATTCTAAAATACAGATTAGAGACATAAAAATCTCACCTCTTGCACCCTTACCCTCCCCCCTTTAAGTTTTCCTCCCCCCCCACCCCCTGCCAAGTCCAATTGCTTATTGCCCAGAATGCATGATACAACATCTGTAGTGGCGTCTATGGAGATTTATTTATCCAGATTTTCATTAAAATAGCAACTGAATTGATTCAATAAAATGTTGCTTATCCTAATAAAGCTCCTTAGAGCTTTGCAAATTTGCATTTAATACCCTTTAGTGTCATTACAGCATTAATAATCTGTGCCTAAAGAGCAATAAAAAACTTTACACTTTCTACTTAATGGAGGTAGCTTCATAACCTTCCATTTTTATGCAACTCAGCTCTTAATGTACCTTAAATGGAATCACTGACTTAGACTGAATGAATCTGAGGCTTCTTTTAATCTGTGGGTCCTCCTGGGCTTCCTGGTCATGAAAAATAACACAGGTATGTTGTCCAGGTATATAGCACGAGCCTTCAACATCTCCCTAAGAATAAGTGACATCTAGTTTGCTCATAACAGGTGGGACGGAAAAGGTAAGAGAGAAAAGAGAAGTAGAAGTGGGAGAATAAAGGAATAAGTCAGCGCAAAGCCTCTAGCAAGCGCTACTGTGGGCAGATTCTTCAGCTGAGACTTTGAGATCCAAGGGAAATTGTCCATCAGTTATATGCCTGGCTGAGTTTTTGAAGTAAAAGAGATTCATCATGAAGGCTTTTTGGTCCCCTTCTCTCTCCTTCTTTATTTTCTGTCTTTCTGTTATTCTCTCCTTCTCTCTCTCTCTGTCTCTCTCTGTCTCTGTCTTCCATTTGAATGGGAACAGGTGAAAAAGAGAGAAATTAGAAGCTGTTTAAAAACAGATTTCAAATATTACCACTAAAAACAACTGTACTGAATATCCTATACAATCAGCCAGAATGTTTGAGGGTAAGCTGCCAAATAAGAGACCAGGAGGGATAGGATCCAGGGAATTCACACGTGATGCTTTTTCTTCTTGTGATATTTGTTTGCTTGTTTGCTTGCCTGATTGTTTATTTTTTTTACTTCAAGTCATAACCAAAGTCAAATACAGAAACAACCTGTGTTTTCTGGCATCCAAAAACAATCTGATGGAATAATCATTTTTTTTTTCTTTCTACTTTAAGATCTATTTAGAATGAAACCAATGGGGGAAAGGAGGAAGAGTATGAGGAACAGAAGGGGACCCATGTGTGAAAAAACAGAGGCTAGACCCCCACATTTTCCAAGAATGTATGTGTTGTGCTGCTGTTGTGGTTCTTTTGAGCTCTGTCTGCGCTGCATTTTCATTTTCACTATCTTAGATTTGTGCTGAGCTAATGTCAATTACTATAAATTTAAATGCCTAATGAAAATAGAGACAGAACCAAAGGATCTCATTGCCACCACATCAGCCAAAAGAATCTATCATGATAATAGACCCAGAATGATCTACTAAGAGAAAGACAACTTAAAACAAAAGTAGACAAATATATGAAAATTAGAATGACAGGAAAATACTAAAATAATAGTTTTAAAGGCAAAACAAGAAGAAAGAAGAGAGGGGGAGATGGGTAGTAGAGTGAGACACTGAAAAAAAAATACCTCACTGATAAAAAAGAAAGTGTTCAAGTTAAGCAAAAATGTAAATGAATACTGCACTTAAGAATTGAATACAAAAGAGCTTAAAATTCTGACAGGTGTGAAGTGTGGTTTTGATTTGCATTTCCCTGATGATGAGTGATGCTGAGCATCTTTTCATGTGTCTGTGGGCAATCTGTATTTCTTCTTGGGAGAAATGTCTAGTCAGGTCCTCTGCCTATTTTTAAATCAGATTATTTTGGTCTTTTGATGTTGAGTCATATAAATTATTTGTAAAATTTGAATATTAAACCCTTATTAAAATACCATTTGCAAATATATTCTGCAATTCAATAGGAGACAATGACCTTTTGTTTTGTTGATGGCTTCTTTTGCTGTGCCAAAGCTTTTTTTTTTTAATTATATTTTTTACATTTTATAATTATTTTTATGTGGTCCCAATGGCTCCTTTTTGCTTTTGTTTCCCTTGCCTTAGGAGACATATCAATAAAACTTTGGCTTTGGCCAATATCAAAGAAATTACTGCCTTATGATTGAATAATTCCACAGCTGAGTATTTACCCAAAGTAAATAAAAGCACTAATTCTAAAAGATAGGTACACCCCTATGTTTATTGAAGGAATATTTAGCCAAGATATGAAAGCAAGCCAAGTGATGAATATATATGAAGCAAGCCAGTAGATGAATGGATAAAGATGTGGGCAGATGTATGTATGTATAAAATATTTAAAATGGAATATTACATAGCCATGAAAAATAAGATCTTACCATTTGGGACAATGTGGATGAACTCAGAAGATATTATGCTAAAATAGGTCAGATAGAAAAAGACAAATACCATATTATTTCACTTATATGTGGAATCTAAAAAATAAAATGAATAAAGAAACAAATAAGCAGAATCAGACCTATAAAAATGGAACAAACTGATGGTTGCCAGAGAGGAGGAAGGTAGAGTGATGGACAAAATGGATGATGGGGCATGGTAGGTACAGGAATCCACTTATGGAATGAATAAGTCATGAGGATAAAAAGTACAACACAGAAGACATAGTTTGTGGTATTGTAATTACATTATATGGAGACTGATGATAGCTACACTTGTGGTGAGCATAGCAAAATGTAGAGTTATTGAATCACTATGCTATATACCTGAAACTAATATATTTTGTTTCAACTACATTTAAATTTTGAAAAAGGGCTTAAAATTTCATGTTCTACTCAGAATAAAAGATCTTTGAAAGAGGGAAAGTAGGGCCTGGCCCATTGACCCTACATTAAGTGGGGTGGGAGGGAAGCAGTGATTTAGACAGAAAGCAGAAGCCAGTTTGACAATGGAAATACAAGAAATAAGGAATTTTAAAAAGAAATTTGAAAATGGAAACAGTGATCTATCTTCAAAAAACCAGGTATTAGCAAAATTATACAATGAAAAATTAAACTTGAATTTTATGACAATCCAAAGATATGGAATCACCAAACCAATAACTTGTATGTCAAATATACAAGCTGGTAGATACCTGGGTGGTCCAGTGTCCAACTCTCATTTTCGCTTGAAGTCATGATCCCAAGGTTGTGAGATTGAGCCCAGCATTGGGCTCTGTGCTCAGCATGGAGTTTGCTTCAGATTTTCTCTTCTTCTCTCATTGCCCTCCCACCTGTTCATGGTGCAAAAAAATAAATAAATAAAATCTTTAAAAATATATGAAAGCTGATTTACAAATACCTTTAATCAAATTTTCTTGGAACTTCTGTACATGTAGGATAAATAGAAAACCATCCAACTCATTCCGTGGAGCTATTATAAATTTGATACCAAGCTAGAAAGGTGCAGTACAAGAAAAGGAATCAGAAGGCAACCCCATGTAAATTAGACAAATGTAGAATGGTCTTTCAAATCAGATAATTTCTTGTTTTATATTTCAAATCAGTCTCTGCTGAAGGCAGAGACTCAACCCTCTGAGCCACCCAGGCGCCCCTAAAAGAAAGAAATATAATTCTGTAATGTTTCTGGCTTTTTATATAAACAAAAATAAAATTAAACCCCTAAATCCCACATATAGGAACAGATACAATGAGTGGCTTTTTAGAATATTTTCTTTGGAGATTTACAAATACTGTTTTGTGTTTTGTTTTGTTTTGGTTTTTGGTTTTTGGTTTTTGGTTTTTGGAGCTTTTTTTTTTTTTTTGGTTTTTTTTTTTTTAACCTAATAAGATATGTCATTTTCCTACATTTTTAAATATCAATAAAGGATAAAGAAAATTATAATTTAAAGTAAGAAACATAAGTCTGAGAAGTAATGATAGATGCAATGATTTATTTTTTAAAGTGACTATGGGAAAGTCCATAGTATCTAATTTGCCAGTATACTAATTGTTGAACATTTATTTTCTTTGTCTTATCTCTTATCATTTATTTAAAGAAGTAACCAGTTTTTGAATTATTTTTTTAAAGATTTTATTTATTTATTTGACGGACAGAGATCACAAATAGGCAGAGAGGTAGGCAAATGCAAGGAGGGGAAGCAGGCTTCCTGCTGAACAGAGAGCCCGACATGGGGCTCCATCTCAGAACCCTGAGATCATGACCTAAGCTGAAGGCAGAGGCTTTAACCCACTGAGCCACCCAGGAGCCCCTGAATGATTTTTTTTAAGGTTGTATTTATTTATTTTAGAGACAGAAAGTAATCAAGAGAGAGAGAACACAAACAGGGGGAGGAGGAGAATCAAACTCTCCGCTGAGCTGGGAGCCTGGCATGGGGCTTGATCTTAGGGCATTGGGATCACAACCTGAGCTGAAAGCAGATATATAACCAACTGAGCCACCCAGGTGCCCCTGAATTTTTTTTTTTAAGAAATACTTTCAGGTCTGGTTTATAATTACCCATTAATTAAAGAATAATCTTTATTTCTTATAGAGATTAAAGCAGTAAACAATCATTGAGATGAACATCTTCACGTAGAGTTCTTAATTTATTTTCACACTGGGTACTAAGATTATACATTAGAGCAGGGAAAACAATTCTTTTCCAGCAAAGCCATTTCAATTCAAATAAATGTTTTGCTGTAGAGCAAAGCAACTGCAGTTCCTTTATTAGCTACAAAATGAAGATGAAAGTAAGAAAAAAAGAAGATGAAGATACAAGGAGGAGCAGGAGGAGGAAGGCCATGTCAAAAATTTGGCTTTTCATTTCTGTTCCTTCACTAGCTTTGTTTTTTGAAAGGTCAGAACTCATTTGTATCCGTATTTTATAAAATTGAGAATTAATACCAACTTACTTTACATAACCTGGGAAAAGTATAATTGTGTAGTGAATACAGTAAGTAATATGTAAAACATATGTGAAAACATGAAAATAGCTAAATATATAGTTGATTACCTATAAACACGAAAAAAGCTGAATATGTATAAATGACCACCAAATTATCTCACCTGTGATGGAAACAAGAGGAAGATAAATGTTCATACAAAAGCCAAGTGAAAATCTGAATAACAAATTTTACTGAGCAAAGTATTATGCATGTGTTTATGTGTGTGTGTGTCCACCCAAAACAAACAAACAAAAAACAAACAAAACCACCAGCACCAAAAAAAAAAAAAAAAAAGGAAGAAAAAATCTCAACAGAGACATACCTTGGATATGAATAGCATCTATGTAGTTCTCAAAAACAGTAAGTAACAAGAATACTCATTCTGAATGGTTGTGGCTGAGTATGATGGGCAAAGAAGTAATAAATGGTAGACATAAATTAGAGCATTTCAGACAATACAGACACTTTCTTGTTTCATTCATGTAGGATCTATTTATAATCTCTTCTCAACTTTTACAGGGATGAACCAGACATATAACTTCTGGAGATAAGATGAATGTTGATATATAAAACAAGTTAAATTGTTATAATTGACTTTGGTAGATTTTACGTTTTAGCAAATGTATGCATGGTTGGATTGGAAATGCTCTGTGAAGTTTAAAATTTTTAAAGAAAAGAAAATTAAAGGAGGAAAATGTGTAAGTACTATGTCAATATAGAATGCCACTTTTGTTAATAGCTACTTACACTTTTTCTCTGGAATTTCTCATTTGCTTAATTGTGCCTTACAGTTGGAATTGTTATTACTTCTCCCACGCCACCAAAAAATCTAAAAGTCATCATATCTGTGTTGTTCTCTCAGTGAATTAATCCTTTGATATAGACTTCAAAACTGTATTCCAGTTACTCGATATTTTCTATGTGACTAAAAATTTGCTTTGCCAAGAAGTCCAGGAGGTATCCATAAAATAATATATGTGGTCAACTTACTCAAATTACTTTTGTGATGGATAATTTCTTGTTTTATATTTCCATTTGGTGTCTTTTTCCTTTCCTGCTAATCTCCAACTACTTTAACCTTAGAAATTGTTCAGTCATGCTAATGCATGATCTAAATTCTAATAGGAATCCAGACCAACAGAGGTGATCAAACAATGTTTATTCTATTACTGAACCAAGAAAAGCAAGTAAGAAGACAAAAATTAGGCTTTCTTGTCATTTCCATTTTCAACATAATTCAACGATATTGTAACCGCAATAAAAAATGTAGAAAAAAATATTTCTTGAATGAATAATTAAATGTAATCTGATTATATCAAGTAAATGAATGAACACGCAAGCAGGTAAGAACAGTGTAAATCAATGCAACATTAAATTTTTCTTTAGTAGAAGGCAGCCGAGACCTCCATTCCCCTCCACTTAGGACTTCAACTCTTTCTCATTTCACTTCTAATCTTTATGATAAACATTAAGATCCTTGGGTTTATTCCCAAATTTTGAATCTAAAACTTAGTATTTTTAGTTAATATCCCTTCCGTTTCAATCAACTCCTGACTACTTGAGTACTACACCATGCTTATCTTTAACACACATCTTAAAAATGGTTCTCTTAATCAGACTATCCCAGTTCAAACAACCAAGACTGTGACTGACTCTTAAATTAATTTTCTTGCTGTAGATTTGATAATCATTATTTCTAAGTGGCAAGGGAACTTTCAAGTTCAGTGAGTTCTAATCCCCAAATGTTGATCTCATCCATACACCTCAATTTTACTTGTCTTCTGCTTAGAATTCATGATTCTCTGCTAAGATTAGAATTTTTCTCTGAACAGTAGCCTGTTTGGCTGGGTCAGGAGTGATGCTTACAGTTACTTGCCATGGGAGATGAAACATGATCTTTTCTATCTCTAACCATTAGCACTGCTTCCACATTAAATTCACTGGTCCCATCAAATTAGAGCAATAAAGTCCACATCCCTTTTCTAGAAATGCCCGATGATGTGACCCACCCATACAACTGGTTTTCTGCATGCAGAAATTTCTATAAGAATCAAGTTAAGTTCATTATTGTCTCTTTGGTCACCAAGTATTGGACAGTGGGCTACTCTGTGAAAAACTCACTCTAGAGTTACATTTTCACAACCCCAACAACTTCCTCCCCCAGCAGCTGTGATGATCAAGGTCAGAGACTTCATTATTGCCATAACTGGCTTGCCTCCAACAATCAGAAATTTGACTCTATATATCATTGTTATCTAAATTAAAGTTAAATGCGAAGTTCTGAATGGAGGACAAATAGAATTCTGATTTGAGTGAAATTAACTATCTTAGACTCTCACTCCCTCCTAATATTTGGGCCTTCAGTTTAGCTGTTCTCTTTCTCTTTGTACTTATTATTGAAATGATGAGTTCAAAGATTCAGAAAAACAAAATAAAAGAAGAGTTCTCTTAAAAATATCCAAAGATTTAGTATTGTTTTCCCTTCAACTTACTTTAAAAAAATTTCCCAAAGTATTTATAATCAGATTCTTTTGTTTCACATTTAAATAAATGAAACACTTTCACTTCATAAAGACTACTCATCTATTTTATTAAAACAACAGATAAGCAAAAGATTTGCCAATGTTAATGAAACATTTCCTGAGGAATCCACAAAGTGCTATACACTACAAGATTGTACTGAGTGTAGATATGTCTGCTCACTTAAAATTTAGTTATTTTCAGAGTTCTCCTTTTGAGTCTATAGATAGAAATCAGCTCTGGACCCAGTTTTATGAGTTCAACATCCTAGGGTAGTGATGCTTTTTCCAGTGGACCATATTTCCCTGACAGAATCAGAGAAGGAAGACAAGGATGACAACAGTTTTTTTTTTCTTTTAAAGATTTTATTTTTAAGTAATCTCTATATCCAAAGTGGTGCTTGAACTGATAACCCCTAGATCAAGGGTTGTATGTTCTACCAACTGAGCCAACTTGACACCCCAGACATACTACAGTTTTTAGTTTAGTGGCATTAAAGCATATTTTTTTTAAAGATTTTATTTTTATTTATTTGACACAGAAAGATCACAAGTAGGCAGAGAGGCAGGCAGAGAGAGAGGGGGAAGCAGGCTCCCTCTCAAGCAGAGAGCCTGATGCAGGGCTCAATCCCAGGCCCCAAGACCATGACCTGAGCTGAAGGCAGAGACTCAACCTCTGAGCTACCCAGGCACCCCTAAAGCAGATTTTTATCTCAGCCTCCACTTCACTTTAAACTATGACCAAATAACTTGATACAAATCACTGATTAAATGAAATGTTTGGCCTCTTATCACAGTGGGTAGAAATATATCCTGTCTTTAAGATCAATAACAACTCTCTGTTATCTGAAAAAGAAACAGTCTCTTAAATAAACTGATTTTGTTTTCTGATTTGTCTATCCATATAGAATGTTTGTCTAATGGAATATGACATTATTAGTTTGGGTAAAATTCTTTTCCTGGTGGATTGTTTCCCAAATCCAAATGGTAAATACTAAATAATCCTATACAACTCAAAGAACAAATCTGTTTATGAAACTTGCAACCAAGTTTGGCAGGCCCATTTCAAGGCACCATTAACTTTGTGCATTGTGTTAAGCAAGCCAAACATTGCACTCTCCAAAATCTTAGCAACTTGTGCTCGCTTCGGCAGCACATATACAAAATCTTAGCAACTTGTCCTTGACTACAATTTCCAAATGCAGATTAGTCCCGGCTTCCCGTTTAGCATCATTCGCCATGGATTGCCCCCTGTCCTACCCAACCAAGGAATGTACCATTGAAGAACACCTGGGCCAAGGTCAGACATGGTTGTAGCAGGATAAAAGGTGGGCCCCTCCTCAAAAGAGATGTCATAACTCCTGGAATCTATGAACGTGAACTTATTTAGAAAAAGGGTCTTTACAGATATAATTAAGTTTAGGATCTTGAGATGAGATCATCCTGGATTATCCAGGTTGCTTTTTAATCTTATGAAAAGACAAAATCCTATAAAAGACAAAAGAGAAGGCACAGACACAGATACAGACAAAAGAGGAGAGGTCTATGTGAAGGCAAAAAGACAGACACAGAGGAGAGGTCTATGTGAAGACAGAGGCAAAGACTGGAGTTATGTAACCATAAGCTAAGAAAAGCCTGGAGCCACCAGAAACTGGAGGAAGCAAGGAAGGACTCTCCTGTAGTCTTCGAAGAGACTGTAGCCCTGCCAACACCTGACTTCTAGAACCATGAGAGAAAAAATTGCTGTTTTAAGCCACGAATTTTGTAGTACTTTGTTATGGGAACCCTAGGAACCTAGTGAATACATACAGATCTTCCATGATTTATGATGAAGTAATGGCCTGATAAACCCATTATAATTGAAAATATCATTAAATCTAAAATGTGTGTAATACACCTAACCTTCCAAACATCACGGCTTACCCTACCCTACCTTAAATGTGCTCAAAATATTTATGTGAGCCTGTAGTAGGGCTAAATCATCTAACACAAGGTCTATTTTATAATAAAATGTTGAATATCTCATGTAATGTCTTGAATACTATAGCGGAAGTGGCAAACAGAGTGATTGTCAGCATACTGGCTATTTACCCTCATGCTCAGGTGGCTGACAGGGAGCTGCACCGCCACTGCCCAGCCTCCCAAGAGAAGATCGTATGGCATATTGCTAGCCTAGGACAAAATCAAAGCGCAAAATTCATAGCACGGTTTCTTCTGAATTGGCATAGCTTTTGAACCACTACAAGTCAAACCATCATAAATCAGGGGCTGGGTATAATCTGGAGCTGGCTAGAAAGGCAACCCTAGATAAACAGCCCATTAGGAACATAGGTGATTAAATTACTCCAACCGGTATTTCTCTGAACATTTGGAAATAAAATATAGAAATGAACCAAAGTGTTCATAACTGAAGAAAAACAGAAGAGACACAAAGAGAAGAAAAGACTGAGAGAGAAGCTGAGTCAGATTTATGGAAAAACATAAAGGAAGGTTGGCATTGAGTGAAGACAAAGGAGGGCAGCTAGGGAGCCATCCTTCTCACTGGTACTGTGAGGAAAACTTCAAGTTGTTGCGATTCTCATTTCTAAGAATAACCTCCCATGGCCAAAATAACATTTGATTTTTGTAACCAATCGATTCTTATTAGCACTATAACTCTAAAAAGCAATATGGGGTTTTCCTGTGGTCAAAGTTTATGGGCAGAGCTAACTTAACTTTAACAGATCTGGTCATAATCTGTCCTACTTTGTTCTTAGAGCAGGACTATCGTGTTTCAAACTAGCACTTTCCAGGTTCAAGAGCAAATGCAAAGCTGTTATGTTGAAGAAACCCTTAGAATTTCTTATGGATACATATGTGCAAGGTAGGGGTTAGTTGCCATCCTCGTGAGAACACAGGTGAGTTATCTCAGCTCCATGAGAGCCCATTAACAGAACCTCCTTCAGGTTAAAAAGTTCAAAGAGTATCTACTGATCAAAAGGGACCTCTCCTCAAAAAAACTCAAGCTAAATTTTTTTCAGCTTTGTCCATGAAATTATATTTTGGAAGATAATTTCTATTCATCCAATCCCTTTGGTTTTTCAAGGTCAATTTTAATTCATATTTAATGACCAGCAGATTGTACTCATTAACTAAACATCATTTTACTAAATTACATTTTATGTTATGCTTGATTTCAGGGAGACAAAAGGAAAGAAAACAAAAAAGAAAAAGCCATATGAAGAATTCTTTAAAATAAGTAAAATCTATTCAATATTATTTCCCCCCATAAAGTCCTGTGTAATTAATATCTAGCAAAGTTTAGAGGCAAAATAAATTGTTCCTTTCTTGAAGAAAAGTCATGTTTACTTTGAATTAATTGTGAAAATTATGTTTTTGTCCAGGTTTCTCATCTTTTTTTTTTTTTTTTTTTTTTTTTTTTTTTTTTTTTTAAGTTTAATAAATTTTTTTATTTTTTATAAACATATATTTTTATCCCCAGGGGTACAGGTCTGTGAATCACCAGGTTTACACACTTCACAGCACTCACCAAAACACATACCCTCCCCAATGTCCATAATACCACCCCCTTCTCCCAAACCCCCTCCCCCCAACAACCCTCAGTTTGTTTTCTGAGATTAAGAGTCACTTATGGTTTGTCTCCCTCCCAATCCCATCTTCTTTCATTTATTCTTCTCGTACCCACTTAAGCCCCCATGTTGCATCACCACTTCCTCATATCAGGGAGATCATATGATAGTTGTCTTTCTCCGCCTGACTTATTTCGCTAAGCATGATACGCTCTAGTTCCATCCATGTTGTCGCAAATGGCAAGATTTCATTTCTTTTGATGGCTGCATAGTATTCCATTGTGTATATATACCACATCTTCTTGATCCATTCATCTGTTGATGGACATCTAGGTTCTTTCCATAGTTTGGCTATTGAGGACATTGCTGCTATAAACATTCGAGTACACGTGCCCCTTTGGATCACTACGTTTGTATCTTTAGGGTAAATGCCCAATAGTGCAATTGCTGGGTCATAGGGCAGTTCTATTTTCAACATTTTGAGGAACCTCCATGCTGTTTTCCAGAGTGGCTGCACCAGCTTGCATTCCCACCAACAGTGTAGGAGGGTTCCCCTTTCTCCGCATCCTCGCCAGCATCTGTCATTTCCTGACTTGTTGATTTTAGCCATTCTGACTGGTGTGAGGTGATATCGCATTGTGGTTTTGACTTGTATTTCCCTGATGCCGAGTGATATGGAGCACTTTTTCATGTGTCTGTTGGCCATCCGGATGTCTTCTTTGCAGAAATGTCTGCTCATGTCCTCTGCCCATTTCTTGATTGGATTATTTGTTCTTTGGGTGTTGAGTTTGCTAAGTTCTTTATAGATTCTGGACACTAGTCCTTTATCTGATATGTCATTTGCAAATATCTTCTCCCATTCTGTCAGTTGTCTTTTGATTTTGTGAACTGTTTCCTTTGCTGTGCAAAAGCTTTTGATCTTGATGAAATCCCAATAGTTCATTTTTGCCCTTGCTTCCCTTGCCTTTGGCGTTGTTCCTTGGAAAATGTTGCTGCGGCTGAGGTCAAAGAGGTTGCTGCCTGTGTTCTCCTCAAGGATTTTGATGGATTTCTTTCTCACATTGAGGTCCTTCATCCATTTTGAGTCTATTTTTGTATGTGGTGTAAGGAAATGGTCCAATTTCATTTTTCTGCATGTGGCTGTCCAATTTTCCCAGCACCATTTATTGAAGAGGCTGTCTTTTTTCCACTGGACATTCTTTCCTGCTTTGTCGAAGATTAGTTGACCATAGAGTTGAGAGTCTATTTCTGGGCTCTCTATTCTGTTCCATTGATCTATGGGTCTGTTTTTGTGCCAGTACCATGCTGTTTTGATGATGACAGCTTTGTAATAGAGCTTGAGGTCCGGGATTGTGATGCCACCAACGTTGGCTTTCTTTTTCAATATCCCTTTAGCTATTCGAGGTCTTTTCTGGTTCCATATAAATTTTAGAATTATTTGTTCCATTTCTTTGAAAAAGATGGATGGTACTTTGATAGGAATTGCATTAAATGTGTAGATTGCTTTAGGTAGCATAGACATTTTCACAATATTTATTCTTCCAATCCAGGAGCATGGAACATTTTTCCATTTCTTTGTGTCTTCCTCAATTTCTTTCATGAGTACTTTATAGTTTTCTGAGTATAGATTCTGTGTCTCTTTGGTTAGGTTTATTCCTAGGTATCTTATGGTTTTGGGTGCAATTGTAAATGGGATTGACTCCTTAATTTCCCTTTCTTCTGTCTTGCTGTTGGTGTAGAGAAATGCAACTGATTTCTGTGCATTGATTTTATATCCTGACACTTTACTGAATTCCTGTATAAGTTCTAGCAGTTTTGGAGTGGAGTCTTTTGGGTTTTCCACATATAGTATCATATCATCTGCGAAGAGTGATAATTTGACTTCTTCTTTGCCGATTTGGATGCCTTTAATTTCCTTTTGTTGTCTGATTGCTGAGGCTAGGACCTCTAGTACTATGTTGAATAGCAGTGGTGATAATGGACATCCCTGCCGTGTTCCTGACCTTAGTGGAAAAGCTTTCAGTTTTTCTCCATTGAGAATGATATTTGCGGTGGGTTTTTCATAGATGGCTTTGATGATATTGAGGTATGTGCCCTCTATCCCTACACTTTGAAGAGTTTTGATCAGGAAGGGATGCTGTACTTTGTCAAATGCTTTTTCAGCATCTATTGAGAGTATCATATGGTTCTTGTTCTTACTTTTATTGATGTGTTGTATCACATTGACTGATTTGCGGATGTTGAACCAACCTTGCAGCCCTGGAATAAATCCCACTTGGTCGTGGTGAATAATCTTTTTAATGTACTGTTGAATCCGATTGGCTAGTATTTTGTTGAGTATTTTCGCATCTGTGTTCATCAAGGATATTGGTCTATAGCTCTCTTTTTTGGTGGGATCCTTGTCTGGTTTGGGGATCAAGGTGATGCTGGCCTCATAAAATGAGTTTGGAAGTTTTCCTTCCATTTCTATTTTTTGGAACAGTTTTAGGAGAATAGGAATTAGTTCTTCTTTAAATGTTTGGTAGAATTCCCCCGGGAAGCCGTCTGGCCCTGGGCTTTTGTTTGTTTGGAGATTTTTAATGACTGTTTCAATCTCCTTACTGGTTATGGGTCTGTTCAGGCTTTCTATTTCTTCCTGGTTCAGTTGTGGTAGTTTATATGTTTCTAGGAATGCATCCATTTCTTCCAGATTGTCAAATTTATTGCCGTAGAGTTGCTCATAGTATGTTCTTATAATAGTTTGTATTTCTTTGGTGTTAGTTGTGATCTCTCCTCTTTCATTCATGATTTTATTTATTTGGGTCCTTTCTCTTTTCTTTTTGATAAGTCTGGCCAGGGGTTTATCAATTTTATTAATTCTTTCAAAGAACCAGCTCCTACTTTCGTTGATTTGTTCTATTGTTTTTTTGGTTTCTATTTCATTGATTTCTGCTCTGATCTTTATGATTTCTCTTCTCCTGCTAGGCTTAGGGTTTCTTTCTTGTTCTTTCTCCAGCTCCTTTAGGTGTAGGGTTAGATTGTGTACCTGAGACCTTTCTTGTTTCTTGAGAAAGGCTTGTACCGCTATATATTTTCCTCTCAGGACTGCCTTTGTTGTGTCCCACAGGTTTTGAACCGTTGTATTTTCATTATCATTTGTTTCCATGATTTTTTTCAATTCTTCTTTAATTTCCCGGTTGACCCATTCATTCTTTAGAAGGATACTGTTTAGTCTCCATGTATTTTGGTTCTTTTCAAACTTCCTTTTGTGGTTGAGTTCTAGCTTTAGAGCATTGTGGTCTGAAAATATGCAGGGAATGATCCCAATCTTTTGATACCGGTTGAGTCCTGATTTAGGACCCAGGATGTGATCTATTCTGGAGAATGTTCCATGTGCACTAGAAAAGAATGTGTATTCTGTTGCTTTGGGATGAAATGTTCTGAATATATCTGTAATGTCCATCTGGTCCAGTGTGTCGTTTAAGGCCTTTATTTCCTTGCTGATCTTTTGCTTGGATGATCTGTCCATTTCAGTGAGGGGAGTGTTAAAGTCCCCTACTATTATTGTATTATTGTTGATGTGTTTCTTTGATTTTATTATTAATTGGTTTATATAGTTGGCTGCTCTCACGTTGGGGGCATAGATATTTAAAATTGTTAAATCTTCTTGTTGGACAGAACCTTTGAGTATGATATAGTGTCCTTCCTCATCTCTTATTATAGTCTTTGGCTTAAAATCTAATTGATTTGATATAAGGATTGCCACTCCTGCTTTCTTCTGATGTCCATTAGCATGGTAAATTATTTTCCACCCCCTCACTTTAAATCTGGAGGTGTCTTCGGGTTTAAAATGAGTTTCTTGGAGGCAACATATGGATGGGTTTTGTTTTTTTATCCATTCTGATACCCTGTGTCTTTTGACAGGGGCATTTAGCCCATTAACATTCAGGGTAACTATTGAGAGATATGAATTTAGTGCCATTGTTTTGCCTGTAAGGTGACTGTTACTGTATATAGTCTCTGTTCCTTTCTGATCTACCACTTGTAGGCTCTCTATTTGCTTAGAGGACCCCTTTCAATATTTCCTGTAGAGCTGGTTTGGTGTTTGCAAATTCTTTCAGTTGTTGTTTGTCCTGAAAGCTTTTAATCTCTCCTTCTATTTTCAATGATAGCCTAGCTGGATATAGTATTCTGGGCTGCATGTTTTTCTCATTTAGTGCTCTGAAAATATCATGCCAGCTCTTTCTGGCCTGCCAGGTCTCTGTGGATAAGTCAGCTGCCAATCTAATATTTTTACCATTGTATGTTACAGACTTCTTTTCCCGGGCTGCTTTCAGGATTTTCTCTTTGTCACTGAGACTTGTAAATTTTACTATTAGGTGACGGGGTGTGGGCCTATTCTTATTGATATTGAGGGGTGTTCTCTGAACCTCCTGAATTTTGATGCTCGTTCCCTTTGCCATATTGGGGAAATTCTCCCCAATAATTCTCTCTAGTATACCTTCTGCTCCCCTCTCTCTTTCTTCTTCTTCTGGAATCCCAATTATTCTAATGTTGTTTCGTCTTATGGTGTCACTTATCTCTCGAATTCTCCCCTCATGGTCCAGTATCTGTTTGTCCCTCTTTTGCTCAGCTTCTTTATTCTCTGTCATTTGGTCTTCTATATCACTAATTCTTTCTTCTGCCTCATTTATCCTAGCAGTGAGAGCCTCCATTTTTGATTGCACCTCATTAATAGCTTTTTTTATTTCAACTTGGTTAGATTTTAGTTCTTTTATTTCTCCAGAAAGGGCTTTTATATCTCTCGAGAGGGTTTCTCTAATATCTTCCATGCCTTTTTCGAGCCCGGCTAGAACCTTGAGAATTGTCATTCTGAAGTCTAGATCTGACATATTACCAATGTCTGTATTGATTAGGTCCCTAGCCTTCGGTACTGCCTCTTGTTCTTTTTTTTGTGTTGAATTTTTCCGTCTTGTCATTTTGTCCAGAGAAGAGTATATGAGGGGGCAAGTAAAATACTAAAAGGGTGGCAACAACCCCAGGAAAATATGCTTTAACCAAATTAGAAGAGATCCCAAATCGTGAGGGGGGAGAAAGGGGATAAAAAGAGGTTCAAAAAGGAAGAAAGAAAAAAAGAAAAGAAAAAAGAAAGAAAAAAGAAAGAAAAAAAAAGAAAAGAATTAAAAAAAAAAAAAGAAAACACCTAAGAAAAATATAAAAAAGAAAAAATATATGTATTAGATAAACTAGTAAAAAATCGTTAAAAAAGAAAAAGGTAACAGTTAAAAAAAAAAAAAATTTTTACCCGAAGGCGAGAAAAAAAAAACAAAAAATGAAAAAGAAAAAAATTAAATTAACCGCAAGACTAAAAAAAATCACAGGGCAAAAGCCATGAGTTCCGTGCTTTGCTTTCTCCTCCGCTAGAATTCTGCTGCTCTCCTTGGTATTGAAACCGCACTCTTTGGTAGGTCAACTTGGTCTCGGCTGGATTTCTTGTTGATCTTCTGGGGGAGGGGCCTGTTGTAGTGATTCTCAAGTGTCTTTTCCCCAGGCGGAATTGCACCGCCCTTACCCGGGGCCGGGGTGAGTAATCCGCTTGGGTTTGCTTTCAGGAGCTTTTGTTCCCTGAGCGCTTTCTGTAGAGTTCCGGAGGACGGGAATACAAATGGCGGCCTCCTGGTCTCCGGCCCGGAGGAGCCGAGAGCCCAGGGCCGCACTCCTCAGTGCGCGCTCTGAGAACCGCGCCCAGTTACTCCCGTCTGCCTGACCTCCGGCCGCGCTCCGAGCTCACCGAGCCTGCGACCGGTTCAAGGTCACCCCGAGGTGCGAGCTTACTGTCGGCTCTGTCTCTGTAGCCGGCTTTCCCGTTCCAATACCCGCAAGCTCTGCGACACTCAGACACCCCCGATCCTTCTGTGACCCTGCGGGACCTGAGGCCACGCTGACCCCGTGTGGGCTTCGCCCCGGGTAGCCTCTGGAGCGATGTCCCTCAGCGGAACAGACTTTTAAAAGTCCTGATTTTGTGCGCGGTTGCTCCGCCGCTTGCCAGGAGCCGGCCCCTCCCCCCGGGGTCTATCTTCCCGTCGCTTTGGATTCACTTCTCCGCTGGTCCTACCTTTCAGAAAGTGGTTGTTTTCTGTTTCCAGAATTGCTGTTCTTCTTCTCTTCGATCTGCCGATGGATTTTCAGGTGTTTGCAATCTTTAGATAAGCTATCTAGCTGATCTCTGGCTAGCTGAAGTAGTCTGGGCCTGCTACTTCTCCGCCATCTTGACTCCTCCCCCCAGGTTTCTCATCTTATCTTGGTTATCAGGAAGCCTGTATTTCAATGTAATGCTAAATTATACTCACTATTTTGGTATACTTCAAGAGCATAGTATTTCAGAGGGCACAGTGACTAGAAACATAGACTTTAGAATCTGCCATAGCTATGTTTAAATCCTGACTCTGCTCTTTGACAACTGTATGTCCTTGAACAAGTCACATTGAGCCTCAATTTTCCCATGTATGAAGTGGAGATAAAAACAGTACTTACTTCATAGGGTTCTTATGAAGATTTAATGATTTATTACATATAAAATACTTAGAAACAGGCCTGACACTAGTATTTCCATAGCATGTTTATATCTCTATTTTTTGCTTTAATATTTTTATTCTAAACAACTTTTTATTCCTTTTGTAAACAGGTAAAATACGAATATAAATGTTAAATTAGGGAAGGGAATACTGAGTTAAAAAAAGAACCTGAACACTTTAGAGGAAGAAGTTAATAAATGTAACCGTAGAGTTAAAATGTCTGTGCACTGAATTTCTGAGTTTTCTTTTTATTCTTCCTTTGAAATACATCTATTAGTGGTTAGGTAAGTTAGAACAAAAGCGGACACGATGTGGCACTTGGGACACCATAAAATAATGCCTGGTCAAAAAGGTGAGAACTTTGGCAATTTCCCCTTATTGACAGAAATGGGAATTAATCTTGCTGGTTGGTCACAGGGGTGCTATTTTCAGTGTGCCCTGAAGTACTGGTCCACTTCCCTTTGTTCCAGCGTAAATTTCATTCTTAGAGAAAATCACAGCATGGCTACTCCAAATATGGGAAGCTCTGATTCAAAAGATAAAGCAAAATTAAAGTGATCGAGACACAAATCACTAAAAAAGATGTGGTCATGCATCAAGTCTTAATAAATCAAAATGATGATGCATTTTGAATCAAAATTTGACAGATTTTGGTATGTATGAATATTTGTAATTACTGAAGAAATGAAAAAAAAACAAGAAGCAATTGGCAAAAATATTTATGTTGTAAAAATGGTCTATCTAAAATGCAAACCTACATCCAATTGTTTTGGAACTAGGAAAAGGTTTGGGAAATTGTAAAGCTTTTCTTTTAGTTCTGCTAATTTCTCTAATTTAACATATTGTAGAGCACTAAAGTTCCTGCTTTGTTATATTAACACTCTTCCTAACAAGTCTTCTAGCTCAAGAAAAAATATAGTTGAGGAATTTAGAAATGAATCATGTCAAGTCTTTAACAGAGAAGCCATAGGTCTATGCAAACCTTTCATGTCAATTAACTATTTCAGTATTAACTATGTTGTTAACCATTGTCCTATTAAACTATGTTGTTCTCCATTGTCCTATTAAAATCTTCACTTGGACTAATCTGCATTGATTGATACAGAGAGGTTATTAACAGTATTGTAATTTTACCAAGTCAAAAAAAAAGTAATTTTTAACCCACAAAATTAAGACTATATCTCAAATCTCTAAGAGCCACATATTTTGGGTTCTGTCTTCATTTAATTCTATCAGGAGAGATTTTCAGCCATGTCTGTTGTCTTATAGATTAGAATAAAATGGCATAGATTCTATTTGGTTGCATTAGTTACTGCCTTCTTCCATATGTTAGTCATCATAATGGAGGTCAGAGAGATAATCTTGCTTTGATTTTCTTTCTTTTGATTCAAAGTAAAAATCAAGAATTCCACTGAAAACACTCAATTATTCATACAATGTGTACTTATTAAATGTCTTTTGTGTATTAAGTTCTTATGAATTTTATCTCTTAAAAAGTGCTTCCTCCATCACCCCTTTATGGTTGGGAATTGGTGTAGTAGAACAAGAAATCAGTATGGCAGGAATTTTCTGATTCTTGTAACAATCCAGAGATTCTCTCATCATAGAAAAATATGCTTGAGTGTAATAGGCTGAAAAATCCACCCCCCAAAAGATATCTTAATGCCCAGGGCCCATGAATCTGTTACCTTACATGGCTAAAAAGACTTTGTAGATGTGACAAAGTTAAGGATCTTGAGATGAGAGATTGTCTTGGATTACATAGGTGAGTCCAATTTAATCATGAGACTCCACGAGTTAGATTTAAAACACCTGATGTGATGGGTGCCTGGTTGGCTCAGTTGGTTAAGCATCTGACTCTTGATTCCAGCTCAGGTCATGATCTCAGGGTCCTGTGATTGCACCCCAAATCAGTATCCATGCTTAGAGGGGGAGTCTGCTTGAGAATTTCTCTCCCTCTCCCTCTGTCCCTACCTCCACTATCATTCTTTTTCAGACAAATAAATATTTTAAAAAATGATGTGGTGACAGAAGTTGCAAGAAATTGGAAGAAGTTAAATTACTATCTTTGAAAATGGGCATGGATGTAGCCACAAGCCAAGGAACACAGGTGACCTCTAAGCCAGAGGAGAGAGGAAAACAAATTCTCCCCTAGAGCTTCCAGAAGGAATGCAGCTTTGACAAAAACTTTATTTGAACCCAGTAAGATCCATTTTAAATTTTTGCCTTCCAGAACTATAAGAAAATATATTTGTGTTGTTTTATCCACTAAGTTTATGATGATTTGTCATATAGGAATAGGATAGGCTGTCATATACAGCCATAGGAATTTAATGTACTATTTCAAGTTTACTGTACTTTTATTTGTATTTGTGTATGTGGTTGATGCAGGGGTAGCCAAGGCGGTACAAAAGTAGAAGCCAATCCTCACCAGTCCCCCAGGGTATGATCGGCTCTTTATCTGTTCTTCCTAACCTCAGTATCAAAAATCTTGTCTAACAATCTCTTTCTGGCCCAACTAGAGACTTCTCAAAGTACCTTAAAAACTCTTTTATAAAGACTTAATGAAGCAATTAGTATTAGTTAAAAATTATTAAAACTGTGATATAGAAATGTTTTCTAAAGAAGTGAATTATTAAAATTATAGATAAATTGATTATATTTTGTTATGCAATTTCTATGCCTTTTTCACAGGAAATTTGTGAAATCATTTGTCATATAATGTTAAGGGAAATGTGTAGGTGTTTCCTAAATGGAAGTCTGCTTCATTTTTATGATTTAGTTCATTGTTACACCCAGTCCTCTTAAAATTTGAGCTCCCTCGTATTAGAATAGAAGACCAGTACATGCATAATTGTGTCTGAATTTCGTTCAAGATTCAGAATCTTAAACCTAGGATTTCTTGTACTAACAACTATGTTTCTTCTGAGTGTCTATCAACCTCAATTTCATTTAACAACCATTTAGTGGTTGCCTCTGAGTGCCATCCTTTGTTCAGGGTATAAAAAAGGTGACAGAAATACCTGTTTTATGGAGTTTCAACCTAGTGAGTCTGGACAAATATGTGAAGGAAAAAATGCTCCTTTGATGTAAGTAGTCTAGTAAATATATCTACTGGAACCACCTTCAAAAACCAAAGAATGGCTTCTTCTCTTTCACTGATGGAGGGGGAAGAAATCTAGTAAGTATATCTACTGGGACCATCTTCAAAAACCAAAGAATGGCTTCTTCTCTTTCACTGATGGAGGAGAAGAGTTGTGGATGATGAAAGATGAGGGAAGTGAGATGGAAAGAGGCATCAGAAAAGGGATATTTGGTGGCCCTACTGATGGGGAACACACATACATACACACCCCTTGCCATGTGGAATGCTTTCACAAAAAAATATTCACCCACTACCACAAATTTAATGATGATTATCTTCTGGTGCTCCAGTAAGTGCTGCCTGTGGTCCAGAGGGTCTGGTTTTGCTGTTAAGCAATTCCATGCCTATGTATGAATTGTTCACAGTGTCTTCACTGTGAATGAGGAAAATGAGCCAGTAAGGGCTATCCTGGCTTGGTCCTTGAGCACTGCAGCCTGCAGCATCTTGACTAAGAAACTTAGAGTCATGGGGTACCTGGGTGACTCAGTCCATTAAGCGTCTGCTTTCAGGTCAGGTCATGATCCCAGGGTCCTAGGATGGAGCTCCATGTCGGGCTTCCTGCTCAGCAGGCAGCCTGCTTCTCCTCTCCCTCTGCTTGCCACTCCTTGCTTTTCCTCTCCTTCTCTCTGTCAAATAAATAAATAAAATATTTTTTTTTAAAAATTATTTTTAAAAAATGATACTTAGAGTCAAGATATGGAAAGCCTTAGCTCTAGATGGGAAGCAGTGAAGTAGGAAGTACGGGCTCCTCAAATGCCCATAGAAAAGACATTCCACCTCTGGTCTTTGCTTTCAAACTATATTGATTGAGAAATTTAATTAGACGGTCTTTATCCTTCCTTAGCTCCAGCATCCTATGATTCTATTGAAATTAGATATTAAGAACATAAAGAACAAATTTATAGTTACCAGAAGGGCATAAAGAGCACACTTACCATGATGAGCACTGAGTAGTGTATAGAATTGTTGAATCACTATATTGTAAACTTGAAACTAATATAACACTGTGTGTAATTACACTAGAATTAAAGAAAGAAAGAAAAAAGAAATTAGATATTAAGATATGCAAGTTTAGAATCTTTAGCAATATCCTTATATGTAACATATTTAATGTGTGAATTGTTTCACCAATTTAGCATTCTACTTTCTCTTACATGGGAGCATAAAAACTTTTGAAAACTACTATTCTCAAAGCACTGTTAGCATACACACAAACGTAGCCAACTGTATCTACATTCTGAAATCATATGCTTGTGTATGTAGACTTCATATGGCTTAACATCTTAAGAAATATGATTTTGGAGTCAAGTTTGTAGAAGAGCAATATGAGTAAGAATTTCTTCATTTGACATAATATGATATTTCCATACTTTTGCTTTATAAATTGTAAAGGATTCTTCTTTATTTTTATAGGATAAACCTTCAAATAACTAAAAACCCTCAATGTATCATATTATTTCAGTCCATGAGATTTCTCTCTCACATACACACATACACTCACATGCATAGACACACACAAATATACATATTAAAAACTAAGCAAAACACTTCCACAAAATTCCAGAAATCAACACACATTTATCTTTATCTCATTATCCTCATAAATGTATCGATGCTTAAACCCGTTAAAGCCACAAAGGATTCTCAACCATAAAATGAAAAAAAAATCAAATATCGTTTATGTTTTATATTTACTAGGCTAGGGAAATGAACTGAAATTCATTTTTTTAAGATAAAGCCAACCCCCCCAAAAAGTGCTTTATGACTAATATTCAGAGAACCCAAGTAACATAACATCTAAATTCTAAGTGCTCCAGCATGAAACTTGAAATATACAAATTCATTTAAATTCACATATGAGTATTATAGTACATGTAATTTGAAATATAAGTGAGGTATTTTTTCAGAAGCACAAAACTTTTGGCAAACAGAAGCTATCACTATAAAAATAATTCTATTCAAATCCCCCATTGATGCATTATTAAACCAAGAGCCCTCTTCTACATAATTGAGTGTTGTCGAGACCAAGTTATATTTTTTAAAGTTCAGCTGAGACTGATTTTGAATAACTTTTAAAGGGCCCTGGTGAAGCACCATAGAATATTCTATGAGTTATTCAGCATTTGGACATGATCATGAATATATTTACTATTGCATTTTCATGATCTCTTAAATAATATTTTCAAAACATCTTGAGAGGTCGCAAAGGAGCCATTTGAGTAAAAGGCAGATTCCAAACTACAGTTCTGAGGATGTGTGTGCAGTTTCTCTGAAATGAAGCAACTCTCTGCCATTAAAAAGAGAGATTTACCTCAGCAGTGCCCCGTAGTAAGTAGGGTGGCACATTATTTTCAATCAGCAATTTTTCTTGAAACACTTGTCTCTGGACAGGCCATGAGGCACAACCCCTTTGATAGATTCTGTCTCGAAGATAGAGAACAGTTATTCCTCCAGACAGAACATGCCTAAGGAGAATTTTGTATAATTGTAGCAAACCCAGGGTGGGAGGAAGTATTTTTGCAATGGCTCAGTGTTAGTGAAATAAGAAAGATATATTTGTTTCAAGTGAGAAATAAATGAGTAGGAATTTATATTCCACTATATATAATAAAACTAAAACGCATACATTTCCAGCATGAGACTATTTTAATGAAACACATAAGATTATTTCTATGTCCAAGAACCATTAAAACATCTATTATCAGACACATAATCATATTCATCTTCTCACTGGAGACAGCAATATAAAATACCATTTGTTTGCCAAAATAGTTACTGCAGGTTATCTATCTTTTAACTGTTGCATTTTCAAAAATATGAATCAGTCTTACTTTTAAATGCAATAAATTTAGGACTTTCAGAACTCTATAGCCATGTTTTTAAAGAATGGGACATTATCAGAAAGAACAACTGAAGTATTTTGACAGCAGAGGCTTGTCTTACCTTTAAATAGCATCCCACTCTTACCTCCTAGATCACTTCCAGGCCTAAAAAGTGAGTTCTCAGCAATACAGTCTGATTATTTGGTTATGTCTCTATGGAGATTTTTCTTTTTTTTTAATTTTTTATTAAGTATTTTTATTTTGATTCCAGTGTAGTTAACATACAATGTTATATTAGTTTCAGATATACAATATAGTGATCCGATAATTTTATACATTACTCAGTACTCTTTATCCCCTTCACTTACTTTACCCATCCCCCACACTCCTCTCCTCTAATATACTTTATTTAAAATGAGTACTCTCAGTTGAAATGTTCTTTCCCCAACAAGAACATTTTTTATTTGAAGCATATTTCAAAACACATGGTTCTAAAGGATATAGATACAGCATTCCATCTAAGATAAACAGAATACACATTTTCCTCCAGTACTCACAGAAGAATCCCCTGGTTAGATCACATAAAAAGAGAAACAATAAATATTATAAATTTTAAGAAGACTAAAATCATACCAAGTATATTTCCCAGGCACAATGGTACAAAACTAAAGATTGACAATAAAACAAAGCTGAAAACTCAATGGTAAATATTAGATATTTAGCATACAAATAACAAACAACACAATTTTATCTATGGAAAATATTCAAGTAGTTTTTTTTTTTTTTAAATCCTCACCCACACTTACATATTTCTACCACAAAATCAGCTGCTACTTTTAATGGATATGTTTAAAATGTGTTAAGAAAGCATAAAGCATGGAAAAGCAGTTCTAAGAAATCTGCTGACTTACATCAGTGTAAAGGTCAGTCTGACTCTATATGGACAGATGATGGTCAACAGACTATATATAATAGTATATACTATTTACTAACAAAACACAGTAATAGTTTTCATCGATGTGCATAGCAACCACAACCCTATTTTAAAGTTTCTAGACATATCCTTTGGCTGCAAAAGGTGAATTTTGACTGCATCGTTAAATTTTGTAGTTGAAAAAGACAATGTTTCAGTCAGAAGCCACTTCTGTCTTCTTGGATGAAAACTGAAAATTGTTTTGGGGATTGGCTCTCCATGTGGAAGGACCACATGGGTAAACACAATGAGTTAGGTGGCTATAACAGACCTAGCTGTTACTCATGCAGAAGTGTGGAATCCATGCTGGGTAAAAGTACTGTCAATTCTAGAGATTGCTACTTCAGACTCTGGAGAACGGAGCACTTTCATGTGGGTCGCATGGATAGCAACTGAAAGAATGGTTGCTATGAATCAGTAATTCAAGGACAAAATGAAGGAAGTGGGATTTGTTTGGGGACAAGAAGTTTTTGTTTATTTATCTGAGTCTGGGGGTTGGAGCTTGGACTCCAAGGAGTAACAAAATAGGTGAAAGTGGCTCCTGAAAAAGCATGGCAACGGCCTGGTAGGAGGTAGAGGAACAGGAGGGATAAGGGGAACCCAGAAGAAATAGAGAACCCTATAAAGGAGAATGGGTGCACTGAAAGGAGCAGTGACAACTGTGAAAAAGGTTTTTACTTTTGTTTCCATGCGTATATTTTTAATATTTTACATTGTGATTTCATTCTGCTCTTCCAGATTTCTTTTTTTTTTTCTTTTCTTTTTTTTATTTTATTTTTTTTTTTATTTTTTATAAACATATATTTTTTATAAACATATATTTTTATCCCCAGGTCTGTGAATCACCAGGTTTACACACTTCACAGCACTCACCAAATCACATACCCTCCCCAATGTCCATAATCCCACCCCCTTCTCCCCAACCCCCTCCCCCCGGCAACCCTCAGTTTGTTTTGTGAGATTAAGAGTCACTTATGGTTTGCTTTGGAGAGTGGTGTGTATGTTTGAGTATGATACCAGGCAGGGTGGAGGGTGTGACCTTGCATGTACCAAACACTGTGCAGAGGATCATTGCCCAGAGAGAAGATTAGAAGAGGGCAAAAACTGGTCACCAAAGTGCTCAGAACAGGAATCTCAAGCAAGAGATGACAAGCAGACACTGAAAATGGATTTGTTGAACATTTAAGGGTCCCTAGGCTATTGAAACTCACAAAGGATCTTCCCATGAAAGGCAGAGACTTACTGCCATTAACAGGGAGAGGACCCAAGCTGTGTTATATGCTAGCTGCCCTGAAAAGGGAAAGGTGATGCCTGAGGACATGAGAATTTGGGAGCATTCAGGTTTCAGCAAGAATAATGAAACTCAAATGAAACCATTTGACCCCAGTGTCTCCCACCACTTGCCAACATTTCCCAGAAAGAGAAGCATCACAGAGCCTCCCTGTTCCTGCTGGGGTGCTTATTAAAGAAATACAGGGACCCTTTACTTAATATATTAATTCATTTCATTCACTGACCAGCATGCTAATCGGAAATACCATTTCTAATACTGGATTAGAAAGATTATGGATGAAGAAAAACTTTTAAGGCAAATCATAAGTTCAAAGCTTTTGATCCGTGCTTGTTTTTGAGTTTTCATCTACCATGTTGTTCCATGTTTTACTCCATGATCTTGCCTGGCAGTTTAGCCTTAAGTTCCGAATCCCTTTTTTCTTGATATTTTCAGTGGTTTGTGGTTCCCTGTAACCAGTAAGGAAGATATGGGAACAATAGAAGCTTCAGAATAAGCCGTTGATACCGAATCATGTTCTTAAATATCCACGCAACCAAAAAGAGGTATGTTTTCAGAAGAGGTATGTATATTCATTCTAATATTAAATCACCCGAGAATATTCTCTCTATCCCTTTACTCTGAAAAGTTTTAATCAGGAAAAGAGGCTGTATTTTGTCAAATGCTTTTTCTGCATCAGTTGAAAGGACCATGTGGTTATTGTCTCTTCTCTTAGTTATGTGTTCTATCACATTGATTGATTTGGCAATGTTGAACCACTCTTGCCTCTCAGGGATAAACCCCACTTGGTTGTGGTGGATAATCCTTTTAATGTGCTGTTGTATCCTGTTAGCTAGGATCTTGTTGAGAATCTTGGCATCCATATTCATCAGGGATATTGGTCTGAAATTCTCCTTTTTGATGGGGTCTTTGCCTGGTTTGGGGAACAAGGTAAGGCTGGCCCCATAGAATGACTCTGAAAATTTTCCTTCTGTTTCTATTTTTTGTAAAGCATCTTCAGGACAATTAGGATTATTTCTTCTTTGAATGTTTCATAGAATTCCCCAAGGAGTCCATCAGGTCCTGGATCTTGTTTTTTGGGAGGTTTGTAATCACTGCTTCAATCTTGTTACTGGTTATTGGTCTATTCAGGTTGTCAGTTTCCTCCTATTTCAGTCTGGGTAGTTTATGTGTTTCCAGGAATGCATCCATTTCTTCCCAGTTGTTTAACTTCTTGGCATATAGCTGCTGATTATAATTTCTAATAATTGTTTTCATTTCCTTGGTGTTAGTTGTGATCTCTCCCCTTTCATTTATAATTTTATTAATTTGGGTCCTTTCTTTTTTCTTTTGGATAAGTCTGGCCACTGACATAACAATCTTACTAATTCTTTCAAAGAACCAGCTTTTGTTTATGTGTTCTACTATATTTCTGGTTTCTAATTCTTTGATCTCTGCTCTAATCTTAATTATTTCCCTCCTCATGTGTGAGTTAGGTTTAAAGATCCCCAGACCTTTAAGGTGTAAAAAGAGTTTGTGTATTCAAGATTTTTTCTATTTTTGAGGGAGGCTTAGATGGCTCTGTATTTCCCCCTTAAGACTACCTTTGCTGTATCTCATAGGTTTTAGACTGATGCATCTTCATTCCCATTGGTTTCCATGAATTGTTTAAGTCATTAGCAATTGGGGAAATTCAAATCAAAGCCATATTGGAGATACAACCTTACAACAGTAAAAATGGCCAAAATTGGCAACACGAGAAACAAGTGTTGGAGAGGTTGTAGAGAAAGGGGAACCCTCTTACATTGTTGGTGGGAATGAGAGTTGGTGCAGCCACTTTGGAAAACAGTGTGGAGGTTCCTCAAAAAGTAAAATACAGAGCTACCATATGACCCAGCATTGCACTACTTGGCATTTATCCCAAAGATACAGATGTAGTGAAAAGAAGGGCCATATGCACCCTAGTGTTCATAGCAGCAATGTCCACAGTAGCCAAACTGTGGAAAGAGCCAAGATGCCCTTCAACAAGGGCACCTGGGTGGCTCAGTGGGTTAAAGCTTCTGCCTTCGGCTCAGGTCATGATCCCAGGGTCCTGGGATCGAGCCCTGCATTGGGCTCTCTGCTCCGCAGGGAGCCTACTTCCTCCTCTCTCTCTGCCTGCCTCTCTGCCTAGTTGTGATTTCTCTCTGTCAAACAAATAAATTATTAAAAAAAAAAGATGTCCTCAACAAACAGATAAAGAAAATGTGGTCCATATATACAAAGAAATAATACTCCTCCATCAGAAAGGATGAATACCCAACTTTTTTATCAACATGGATGGGACTGGAGGAGATTATGCTGAGTGAAATAAGTCAAGCAGAGAGTGTCAATTATCATAAGGTTTCATTTAGTTGTGGAACATAAGGAATAACATGGAGGACATTAGGAAAAGGAAGGGAAAAGTGAAGGAGGGGAAATCAGAGGAGGAGGTGAACCATGAAAGACTGTGGACTCTGAGAAACAAACTGAGGGTTTTTGAAAGGGGGGAGGGGGTGGTGAGGGGATGTGTGAGCCTGGTGATGGGTATTAAGGAGGGCATGTATTGCCTGGAGTACTAGGTGTTATAGGCAAACAATGAATCATGGAACACTACATAAAAAATTAATGATGGGGGCACCTGGGTGGTTCAGTGGGTTAAAGCCTCTGCCTTCAGCTCAGGCATGATCCCAGGGTCCTGGAATCAAGCCCCGAATAGGGCTCTCTGCTCAGTAGGGAGCCTGCTTCCTCCTCTCTCTCTGCCTGCCTCTCTGCCTCCTTGTGATCTCTGTCAAATAAATAAATAAAATCTTTTAAAAAAATTAATGATGTACTATATGGTGACTAACATAACTTAATAAAAAAGTAATAATAAATAAAAATAAATAAATAAATAACCCAAGAAAGAAACTTGTATTTCATGAATTGGAAAAACAAAAACAAAAAATACAATGCTTTTGTTTTCTGTTATTTTAGTTTACATAACCTCTCCTTTAGTTAGTAACTGCTTAGATCCTAATAAAATGCTTTAAATTTTCCAATATTTTCTAATATTTCATGTTAATTAAGAGGACAATCATCATGATACACACACTCACACACACATCATGTAATACTGCACTTTAATCTGATTTCATTAACTGTCTTGAAACGTATGATGCTTAATAGCCTGACCTAGTAAATTTGAAAATCTTTTCCATATTACTGTTTAACTCCACTTCTGTGGTAAGGAACTAATACTCTTTTTTACGCATTAAGAAAATACAGAATAAATCTATTTTAAAATCTTTATATTTTTAATAATTTGGAATCTGCTTTGGTTTCCTTTTGTTTCAAAATGCTTCTGTTTTAATTATTTTATGATCAGGATAGGAAAGATGCAATTTTACATTAATAGACTCACTACCTTACTTGCCTAATCTTGATTTACAAATTCAAACCAAATATAAAGGGATTAAAAATATTAGCACATGTGGATGACAGAGAGTTGGAATTTGTACCAGATACACTTTGCTATTTCTCTGCAATTCATTCACCTCCTCTTGTCTTCCTGGATGGCAGAGCTGCAGGTTGACCACTTTTACCCTTCAATTGGTCACACCCTGAAGGAGGTTACCCCATCCTCAGCCTGATCAAGTTAATCTTGGAACCCCATTGTCCTGGAAAATAACTAATCTAAAAATTTACATGTGATTTTTTTTTCTATAAAAAGAAGTCATTTGGGGGAGGTTTTGCTTAAAACAAGTATTTTTGACAAGAATTACCATGAAGGAATGAGCCTGAGGCTAAAGTCAAAGTTCTAAGGACAGGAGATCCTTTAGTAATATTGCTAAGCAGATGAAGTAACCAGCCCTGCAACTGCTCTCTCCCTTTCAGACTTCATGTTCTGTAAGTTCCAGTTAAGCTTTTTTCTGTTATTTGAAATGAGAACATCTTTATGCAAACCTAAATACATATACATGAGTAGATATGCATATAGGTACAAATAAATGAGAAAACACAGTATTTATTTACATATATACAAAATATACATATATATTGAATTTATTTTTCATGATTTCTTGGTTATATGTTGAATTGCTCCACTTCAAACTGTGTTTAGAATAATTTCTCAATGTTTGAAGAAAAGGTATTAAACTCAAATAAACAGATAAATTCACTTTCTAACTTAAGGTTTACTGAAAAACGTGTTTGTCAGCAAAATTCTTTTTAAAACACTAGAATATTCTGCAAACTACATCGAACTTCCAGTAATAAAGCTCAGAATAAATGTTCGACTACACTGAAGTACAATCTGACTCCTCCATAATTTGTGACATCCTTTTGTCTCTGTCATTGTTGTAGTATTGAGGAGGGGAGCATTATTTGTCTGTTTAATATAATATGTTTCAAAATTCTCTTCTTTCTGAACTGTGTTCCTAGCAGTTCCATTATGTCTACTAAAGGTCAGTTTCAAGTACAGGAAAGAAAAAGACATCTAAATCAAATTTTTCCTGAAGTTATACCTTAAATGACTAATTTAAAATCACATTTACTAGACTCAGATAAAAGTTCTGAATATTTTCATAGCTTAGCTTAGCATCATCTTTTTTTTTTTTTTGCACCATCTTTTTAATTTTTTGTCTTGGAAAAAATTATAGGAGGTAGAAAATGAGATGATTTCAGACTGAAATGAAAACTTCAAAGAGGTTATTGATCTTTTCACATCACATCATAATCACATGATTTGTGGACCAGAAAAACTACTGGCAATCAAGAGCAAGTTCAGGGTAATCTAAAAGAATAAAAGTTGGACTAAGTCTTCAAATGGAGAGAGTCAGATTTCCCAAAGAGGATTCAGATATAACATCCTTGCAATGCAATTCCAGAAGCCATCATACTTGCAGATGTGGCCTGACCCAAATGAGCACTCTTTGGATGTTCAGTTCGTAGGCTGCAGCCCTTCCAGTGGAGAGAGCTTTGCCATTCCCTCACAGGCTGAATCTAAGTCTCCTCCAAGAACCCAAGAGAAGCAGTATATATCACGTATGCCAGACTATTTCATTTTTTGTAGATTAATAAATAAATCCTGTGAGTCTCCTAATTCCCCCATAGAGCCAAATGTTTTTGCTTCCCAAGAGTAAATTTCATAAGATTGGTCTCGCCAGCTACCTAAGTTCCCAAATACCAGTTTTCACATAATGTTCAGAGTTCAATAATACTTGGCTAGCAAGAAGCCAGTATTTAAAATACAGAGATATAAAGCAATCAAATTCTTATGACTATCTGACTAAATGTGACATACTTTGATTCATATTAACACTGCATGGGGCCCTTGGGTGGCTCAGTTGGTTAAACTTCTCATCTTGATTTTCAGGTCAGGTCATGATCTCGTGGTCATGGGATCAAGCTCTGCATCAGGCTCTATGTTTAATAGGGAGTCTGCTTGAGATTCTCTCCCTCTCCCTCTATTCCTCCCCCACTCTCTCTCTCTCTACTCTGTGTTACTCTAAAATAAATACAATCTTTAAAAAAAAAATACTACCACTGAATGTCCAAAAGCTTAACACATTGCAGTGTTTGACTTCCTATATCACTTATTCATTCACTCACCCATTAAATCAAAATATTTATTTAACTTTCCATGTGCCAGAAGCCAGGAATGTATAGTAGCAAGAAAGATACAATCTCTGTCCTCAAAGTTTAGAGTCCGAAGAAACTGACAAAAGATCACATTCATGTAATTTATTACTGATTTATAAGATGCACTTGTCTAAGCTTTTTACACGGAGCTTCTGCTTTATCTTTCAACGAACTTCTATGTTATTATTAGTATTTTTTAAGTTTTTATTTAAATTCCAGTTAGGTAACATACTGTGCAATATTAGTTTCAAGTGTACAATTTGGTGATTCATCACTTCCGTACGTCACCCTGTGATCATCACAAGTGCCCTCCTTAATCCCCATCATCTATTTCACCCATCCCCCATCCACTTCTCCTCTGGTAGCCATCAGTTTGTTCTCTATAGTTAAGAGACTGCTTCTTGGTTGTCTCTCTCTCTCTCTCTCTCTTTTTTCCCTACAATCCTTTGTTTTGCTTCTTAAATTCCAAATATGTGTGAAATCATATGGTATTTGTCTTTCTCTGACAGACTTAATTCGCTTAATATAGTATCCTCTAGTTCCATCCAGGTTGTCACAAAAATATAAATAAATAGATAGATAGATAAATACAGGTTCAAAAAATCAGGATGTACTATAAGCAAACCTTACAGTAAAATGTCTTCCTCTGTTTTTAATTCCCTATAATTCTATCATGACAACTTCTTCTACAACTTCCTACTCCCTAATGGAATTAAGTAACTTTGTCTTTAAACCAATTTGTGGATTGATCTTCACAGTTCACATTGAAGATCTTGACTATGCTCTACACTTATTCAGTTACCCAGACCTATATATATACTTCTTGGTGCAAAGCAAATTATAGATGCTCAAATGTTCGATAGCCTTTCTATTTTACTGAGACTTTAAAAAAAGAGATTCTATCTTATTTGCTTTTGCATTCCTAAAGGGTAATAAAAAGTGTGTCACGTGGTAGATATTCAGTAATTATCTAGTTAGTGGAAATTGGTGAAATGCTTCAGTTTGTATTATTTAATTTTAGTGGTCTTCATAGGAAGATGCAGAAAAAACAGGCCTTCTGGAATTTTAGTATGTTGCCAACATCCCATCTCGCCTAGCAATTCGCAGATGTGAACCACAATTCTTTAGGCTAGAATTATTATTAATTTATTAATTAATACATTTATTTATTATTTAAAGCTTCTGCTTTATCAACTAAATAATAAATAATTAGAATTGTTATTCAATCAACTTCTATGTTAGTATTTTTTAAGTTTTTATTTAAAATACAGTTTGTTAATATACAGTGCAATATTAGTTTCAGGTGTACAATTTGGTGATTCATCACTTCCATACATCACCGCATGGAATACAGTCTGGGGTGATCTATCGGAGAGTCAGACCTACTGAAGACACAGGTCTGTTTACTAATGACATGAATCCACAAATTGGTTTAAAGACAAAGTTACTTAATTCCATCAGGGAATAGAAAGTTGTAGAAGAAGTTGTCATGATAGAATTACAGAGAATTAAAAATAATTACTTAATTATTATCAATAATTAATTAATTTAACAATAATTTTTATTATTTAGTTGAAAAAGCAGAAGCTCCATGTGAAAAGCTGAGACAGGTGCATCTTATAAATCAGTAATAAATTTCATGAAAATTATTTGTTCATTTATTTATAATTTTTTATTTATCGAGAATAATAAAAAGTAATAAGAATAACTTATTCTTATTCTAGGTATCTAATAACTAGCTTATTCTAATAACTAACTTATTCTAGGTATCTAATAACATTCTAGGTATCTAATAACTCATGTGATCTTCATAATACTATAAGAGATAGTATGATCTTAGTTATAGAGAAAAAAATGTGGCACAGGGCAGTTATGGAAACTTGTTCAAGACCTACAATAATGAAATGTAGAATTGGAATTTGAATTCAGCAGCCTAGTTTCAGAGTCTAAGGGAAGTTTAATTGGAAAATTTAAAATAACTTTCCCAAACATGTAGGCATCACTAATAGAGAGTATTTCCCTCCCTTTCTCCAGGAGAGTTTTTGGACAAACCAGAATTGGGGTATTAGTGTTATTCATACAGTTACAGAAGTAGTTAAGCTTTCATTAATTAAATATTGTATGGTAGGGGGGCACCTGGGTGGCTCAGTGGGTTAAAGCCTCTGCCTTCGGCTCAGGTCATGATCCCAGAGTCCTGCGATCAAGCCCCGCATCGGGCTCTCTGCTCAGTAGGGAGCCTGCTTCCTCCTCTCTCTCTCTGCCTGCCTCTCTGCCTACTTGTGACCTCCGTCTGTCAAATAAATAAATAAAATTTTTTTAAAAAAATTGTATGGTAGTAAAATAAGGCCATGTCTTTTAAAATATTAATATTTTTATAAACATAAACTTTATATTGTAATTGATACATTGTAGAATTCATATATTAGGTATATGAAATATATTGGAATGAAGAAGCTGAGTGCTGCTTTGAAGTCCCAATGTCTACCCATCCATTGTCTCTTATAAATTACCGAAGAAAGATCATCAGCTGAATTCATTCACAAAATACACAGCATGGTCTTTTTACTGCAGACACCTTCACAGTCAATTCAGCCCAATGAGGAAAGGGTCATCAATCCATCAACCAGACAGTTAATCAAAACATACACTGAAAGGTCTATCAAGTGAAGGTTCTGCAATGAATTTAACTTTGATTATTTGAACACTAAAAAATACCTGGATTTTAAGTGGTGAGTTTCTTTCAAATAGAAAATGGAGCACTCTCTTCTTTCTCTCTCTCTAAAACAGATGGTCCTACTTCTTCCAAAATGGGACAGCCAATCAATCAACTTTCTGAAATGCAGTTCATCCTAAATGTTTATAAATAACCATGTTTAAAGGGGAGATAGTGCAATAAAAGTGTTCATTTTGTTCTTTTAAAATTTCTGCAGAAAAGTGCTACATATAGAAAGATGAGAGCTTTAAATGAATCCAAACTACTAAAACCAATTATACATCAAGGAAGATAAGGTAAAATTGTACCAGCCAACTTGACTTCTTCTTTTGTCTCTCATAATAAATTCAGGCAGCAAAATTAGTGCTTTTAGCTGAAGTCTCAAATCTTTCAGTCTCCAAAGTTTGAATGTAACACTGCTGAGAAGATAAAGAAAGCATCTTCAAAGTCATCACTTCTTACAAGCTAACATCACATTATAAATGTTTTTGGATAACAAGTTTTTATTTGCAAGTCAATAAGACCATAAATATCTGTCCAAACAAGCTCTAAACTGCATCGAACATCACCTTTGATAGGGACAATATACATTACTAAAATCAATTGAATGATTGTCCCCAAATTAAGAGATACTTAGAATTAGAGGTAAAAAGCATATAAAATTTTAAAAGATAACTAATGTGGAAAGTGAAATACATTCATTACTAAGCAATTCCATTCTACTTTTTTAAAAAAAATGTTTGAATAATTTAATTTTTGTAGCTTAATTACAATAACATGTGGTGGATTTCAATCTGATTCTCAATTTTGCAAAACTAGCTTCAAGAATTATTGAAAAAGGTCTTTTTTATGGTACCTTGGTGGTGGTAGGCTGTGTTAGGATGAAGCTGAACATCTCTTTCCCAGTTCCTGATGCCAGAAACTCATTGAAGTAGACAATGAACACAAACTCACAAACTGTGCCTTTTATGAGAAGCATATGTCACAGAAGTTGCTGCTGATGCTTGGGGTAAAGAGTGGAAGTGTTACGTGGTCTGAATCAGTGGTGGCAATGACAAGCAAGGCTTCCCCATGAAAGAAGGTATCTTGACCCACGATTGTGTCTGCCTGCTGCTAAGTAAGGGGCACTCTTGCTACGGATCAAGAAGGACTGGAGAAAGAAAGCACAAATCTGTTCAGGGTTGAACTGTGTTTGCCAATCTCAATGTTCTCAAATTGGTCATTGTAAGAAAAAAAAGTGGGGGTTGGGGGGATTTTTCTGGATTCACTGATACTACTGAGCTTCATCACCTAGGGCCCAAAAGACCTAGCAGAACCCATAAACATTTCAATCTCTCTAAAGAAAATGATGCCTACCATTATGTTGTGAGAAAGACAAAGAAGAATTCTAGAAGCAAAGCACTCAAGATTCAGCATCTTGTTTCTCCAGGTTCCTCCAGTACAAACACTGATGTATTGTCATAAAGAAACAGAGTACTTAGAAAAATAAGAAATAGACTGCAGAATATATTAAACTTTTGGCCAAGAGAATGTTAAGAAGCCAAAGAAAAACTCCAGGATCAGATTACCAAGAAACAGAGGCTGTCCTCTTTGAGAGCTTTTATCTCTAAGCCTGAGTGCAATCAGAAATGAGATTTTCTAAGAGTAACAAATAAATAAGATCATACATCCAAAAAAAATTAACAACAACCTCAACAACAAAAAAGAAATGGAAAAGGAACTGAAACTTTGGCTATGCATGAGTAAACCCTTAAACCCCACATGCTTCTTGAGAAAGGTAAGAGCAGAGTTAAATTTCTAAATCTCTGCCCCCCATCAAAGTCTACTCTACTACCACTTCACTTTATGGAACTCCAATCACTGCAACTCATTAAAAAAAGTGTATTAGCATCCTTTGCTTGCATGTTGTTTTATAAAAAGCATCTGTCTTCCACATGGAAGGCAATGAACAATAAGCATTGAATAATGATCCTTTGCCGCTAAAAAATGCTGTGCCTTCTTCAGTCTAATGTCACATTTAGTGGGTTTCATGCTATTTGTAGTACGCTGGAGATTGCCCCCAAAAGATCCATATAGATTCCAGGGGTGTCCTTGACCATGAGTGTGCTCACATGGCATCAATGGCTGCCTTCTCTCACTGTTAAAAAACCAGCTAAGAACAATGTATCTGCTAGAAATGAGTAAGTACAGAGAACCTTTTCTTTCTACTTATTTTGGTAGGCACTTCCCCACACATACTCAGAGACCACTCTTACTAATCCAGGTCACAGGACCGATGGAAAAGTTGGCATGCACCTTCTTTTCCCTGGAAATTCATGGACCATGGTTCCTCCACTAGTTCTCCTAGAACCTTATGGGTTGCTTCAGGCACTGACTTGTTTGTAGACCACATCTAGAATGAGAGAAAACATTGAGAGTCCTTGTCTTCAAGGGAGATATTCTTGAAGAGACTGCAAAAGAAGCCAGGCATAGGGGTGTCTGGGTGGCTCAGTGGGTTAAAGCCTCTGCCTTTGGCTCAGGTCATGATCCCAGGGTCCTGGGATCAAGCCCTGCATCGGGCTCTCTGTCTTCCTCTCTCTTGCCTGCTTCTCTGCCTACTTGTGATCACCATCTGTCAAATAAATTAATAAAATCTTTAATTAAGCTTCGTAACAGTTGTATATTATAAGTATTATTAACTTCATTTTCAGGGATTGGGCATTACCATTATACAGTATTATTGGATAAATACAATGTTTATGAAAAATAAAATTTGAAAATATGTTAGTAAAAAAAAAAAAAAAAAAATCTTTAAAAAAAAAAAAAAGAAGAAGAAGAAGAAGAAGCCAGGTATACCCAGCTACAAAGAGAGAGGCACAGAAAAAAGCTATACCAGATTCTCCTTCGGTTTTTTCCTTAAATGCTCAACATGCATATAACTTGATTCATTCACTCACGTGGGACTGAGCCCATTGATTTTCATTTCTGTGACCTGGCACATCTCTACCTACTAGAACCTTCTGTCTTGGTTAGATTCTGGCGTATATAGAGTAGTAGTCCTTAACGACTCACTCATTTATCTGAATGTATGAGACAGTGGCCCAGCTTTTTCTCCTCCACCCCAGTTTATATATAGGCACTACCTCTTGGGACTTTCTTGGCAACTTGGTGCCCGCTGGCCAGCTCTACAACTTTTCTGACTTTCCACTAAAGAGACGGGCTCCTATGAGCTAATCCTTCCTTCAGTTTTGGAATTCTTACTCATCTGACAGTTTCCCTTTTAGGAATTCCTTAAGGTTTGAGATTACCTTTTCCTCTCCTTTGCAGTAGCACAGTGTCTCCCTAAAGTAGGCACTCAAGAAATGTTTGCTAAAGGCATAATGAATTCTTAGTATCTCATTCTGCATCAGTGATTTTATTTTCAACCCAAGTTATAATCACCTGACAATGTTAGGAAGAGTCAAGATCACAGTCGAATTTATGGGTATTTTTCAGATAATAAATGTACACATTTTAAGAAAATAGTGTTTTTTCAGAGTCAAGCCACCTATGAAATGGGTTGCACATATCTGGGAGGTGAAATTTTTTCCTGAATTTTTACCATCTGATTTTACTATGCATTTTAATTTTATACATGAAATTGTTTGCATTCTCTAAAATCCTAGGAACTATGACTATAAGGATAAGAAGAAATTGCTTGAATATTCAGCTAAGGCCTCAGATTCAGACCTTGGAAGATGAGCATCTGGAGTTTGGGCTATTGCTGGGGTAATCATTATTATATTTTATCTTCTTTCCTGTTTTACAGATTGAAAAAGGAAATGAAAGGAACAATATGATCTAAATCCAATATGGTAAAGAAAATATTGAGGACCAAGCCAGTTCCTCTGTCTAAAACCAAATATGGGAAAACTCCTTGTCAAGAGCCCCAAATTCCCAAATGTAGAAGCTGAGTTTCAGCTTGAGGGTAAAATTCCCAAAGGACTGGTTAAAGGAACCTTAAAAGAAAGCCTGAAGGAAATAATCTTCCTCTGCTACATCCAATGCCTCCAAATGAAGATATAATCAAGAAGGCTGCACTCAGCTCCTCCCTGTCAGCCTGGGACCAGCACTCCATGCCCAGCCTCCCTCCTAGATCCAGTCATTCTATGCCCTCATGGTGGCATCTGGTAGTGTTGCTCAGTGTTCTTTAGATCCTTTCCTGTCAGGAGTCGATACCTACCTCTCTCTGGTTTCTCATTCCGTCATTTATAAGCAACCTGGCTTTGGGTAGTTTACTGGCCCTCTCTGTGCTTCAGTCTCCAAAGGTAAAATTGAGCGGGAGGGGCAATAATAGCAATGACCCTGCAGATGACTTAACACGTGTAAAGCTTTTGAAACAGTACCACAGTAGGAAAGGTAACAGTACATACTTAAGTATTTTGGTTTGGCACTTTACACTTTTTTTTTTATAAACATATATTTTTATCCCCAGGGGTACAGGTCTGTGAATCACCAGGTTTACACACTTCACAGCACTCACCAAAGCAACTATCATATGATCTCCCTGATATGAGGAAGTGGTGATGCAACATGGGGGCTTAAGTGGGTACGAGAAGAATAAATGAGGCACTTTACACTTTTTAAACAACCTTACACATACCATCCATCTGATTATCACAGCTACGCTGTAATAAGCTAGTGAGATAAGTAACCCCCACCCACTGACTATGTGAAGAAATTAATAATCAGGGAATACAGGTGATTTGGATTTGCCCAAATTATCATGGCTATCAAGTGGTGGACACATGCTGGCCATCAAGTCTTTTCATATTTGGTCAAAAACTTTCTACAATATCATACTGACTGAGTTCCTCAAAACATTCCTGGATTTACTCAGGAAACACAGCCTCTGAGATTTCCCACAGTCCTACACTCCTGACTCAAGGGTGTTGGGGTGCCAAGAAGAGAAGGAATATAAATTCTCTCATACCTGGTTGTGGATCATTTATATCATGATGCTGCTGCTGATGGTGATGATAACGGCAAATATTAGTAACTCTTACTACCTACTGCTTAAGGAAAGCCAATCATTTTAAAGATTGCATAATCATAAGAAATAATAAATATCTGCCATTTTATGACACTAACAATTGAGGTCATCATTTGCATAGTAATACATAACAGAAACAATGTCCATCATCTTCAGTGACTTTTCTAATCTTATAATATTCTAGGAAGACATGGGATATTTATTTAAAAAAGAAAATTAGTAGGACTGACCCCAGCCCTGGCTAGCACAAGGCAAAAAATGTGAACATGGGCTCATGGAGGCAGAATGGAACATGAGTGGATGTCACTACCTTTCAGAAAGCAGAGGGCTGCTCTGAGGGATGAAAGGGAAAAGGCCAGATGCCTCTAAGAGGCATCTATTTTCTTGCAAGCCTGAAACTTCCCTCAAAATGCTGCCTATGAAAAAGTAAAATGTTATCACTTACCATTCATCTATTTCATTAAAATGGGAGGCAGAATAATGATGGAGTTGAAAGCATGACCTCTAGCATCAGAAGTCTGGGTTCTACGCCTGGATTTGCCATTTATAAGCTCTGAAATCTTGGCCAAATTACTTAGATTCTCTGTGCCCCTGACAAAATGGAGATATTAACAGCTCTTATCATGTATGAATAATAAATAAGTTAAACCATGCAGTTCACTTAGAAGAGTGCCTTTCACTTAGTAATGCTCAAGAAGTGTTGGCTATTAATATTAATGTAGATTTTCCAGCAACCATTCTCTTCCTCTGTCTGCTTTACCATTTAGCAATTTGACTCTGACTTATAGCATCAAACCAACTGTCCCACTTGGACTTCAGACTTTGTTAAAGACTGATAATCTTTTAGTTACATAACTCAGCCTACCTACTTACTAATGGCGCATGTTTATCCTGTCCTCATCATCCCCCAGCCTCCTGACTCCTTTGTTCCTGGCTTCCAAATATACTAGGACAAAATGTATATGTACATATACCCTTATATCCCTCCCTCTGTCCTTTCTTCCCAAATTCAGATCTTTATGTGACTCCATTCCACTCTCTAACAAACACGCTTCACACTTTCTTGAGCCAATACACAATCTCTATAATTGCCCTATTTAAAATGTCCTCTGAATAGCCACATGATATAAATATATCAACCTTTATCTTCCATTTCTCCTTTAATATCCATTTATTTTCTTACTTTCCCAAATGATACCTTCACACCTTTTCTTCATCCTCAATCTTCACTGTTTGCTGTTTTCTTCAATCAGATCAAAAAACTGTTTGAGTCTGCATCCCCTAAAAATATTTCCCTAAGTCTGTTACCCTCTCTAGCTAATATTACATTGTCCCATTTCTCAAAAGTGTAGTAAATTCCCCACCCCTACTTCTTCAAATTCCCCACCCCCACTTCTTCACCTACAAATACCTTTATATCTGATCCATGCCTCCATAGTATTTTGAAAGCTTTCTGTCAAACAAAAAGTATAAGACTCTTGGAGAGGCAACAAGTGTGAGGTGTGTGTGCATGTGTGTTTGTATGCCTCATCCTCCTATGTCTCTGTAACATTTATACTGTGTCCTCTGCTTTATTGTTGAGACACTCTTTGTGTGTTGTGACATTGTACTTTTCTCGCTCTGTCTCCCTTACTCAAAGTGCTAAAATTGCCTTCAGTTGGCTCGTTTTCTTGCTTAAATGATTTACACTTTTGCTGATACTTCCATTATCGTTTTAGGTTATCATTTGTAACTGGTTTGATTTATCTATGGCTTTTGCTTCCGGTTGTTAAAGAAGTATTTAATTTGATTTTGAGAAGCATTCTGTTTGTCACATTTCTCAGTCTCTTCCGGCTCCTCCTAATGAAGGATGACCTCCATGTGGTAGTTAATCACCTTGTTCTTGTTGACTTGGTCTGAGTGTCCTATGGTAGACGGAGCCAGAACTGTTACAGCTCCTATCCAGAATTTCTTTTTTTCCAGCTTCATTGAGGTATAATTGACAAACATAATTGTATGTATTTAAAGTGTACAATGGTAATTTCATATACATGTACATTATAAAATATTTACCATAATCAAGTGAGTTAATGTATATATCACCTCACATAGTTACTTTTTGGGGTGAGTATGGTGAGGCCACTTAAACCATACTCAACAAATTTTAGAGTTCTTGTCACAAAAAAACCAGAATCCTGTCTCCAGGCCTTAGCATTAGACCCCAAAGAATGCTACTTACAGGTTTTTGATAACGTACCTGGAGAATTGCTGCAGCTGGGTATTATATTGTAATATACGTGGACTTATACAAGGTTGTGAGATTATGTAAATTTGTTTCATCTTTTGTCAATCCAGTAGAAAATTACATATATAAATGTGTATTTACCATGCATTGACTATAGGATTCTCATAGAAACACAAAATTTTATTTCAGTCTTAATGAGAGAGAAACCATTGGGTTCAATTTTACAACAAGAGGAGACACTTCCCAAAGTCGTACTTTTAGTTAATTTTCTGAGGCTTATCTCTATTTCATATGACTCAGTTTCTTATATTTACTACTAACCAGAGTGACCATCTTTAATGTGAACATTGGAAGGTTTCTCAAGGAAACTTTTAATTATATTTTGAAATAATATGCTTCTTTCATGTAAAAATCAATAATGATGTTTTAGTTTGCAAACGGAAACTGCAGTCAATATATGAATTTTTATTCTGTACATTCATTTTTTTTAAAAATCGCTTCTATTGAGGTGTAATTTAGATATTATAAACAGCACCTATTCTTAAAGGGGTACAACTTGGTGAATTGTGACAAATGCATACACCAACATAACCACTATATCAAGATACATACCACTTCCATTCCACAACAAAGTTCCCATGTGGTCCTGTCACAATTAAATTTAATCAACAAAATTGTGAAAAACAGAAGAAAAGTGTGGGAGAAAACTTATTCATTGCAAAAAAAAAAGCCGAGTTAGCACACAATAGAAAATCAGATACAAACATTTATTTGAGCCATATGCTATATAGCTGAATAAAACAACAAAAAGGGAGCGGTGTCTGAGTGGCTCAGTGGGTTAAAGCCTTTGCCTTTGGCTCAGGTCATGATCCCAGGGTCCTGGGATCAAGCCCCACATCGGGCTCTCTGCTCAGCGGGGAGCCTGCTTCCCTTCCTCTCTCTCTGCCTGCTTGTGATCTCTGTCAAATACATAAACAAAATCTTAAAAAAAAAAAAAAAAGTTGGGGGGAGACTATAGCTTACCTGAGTAACCTAACAATCAAGCGAAAGAGGAAATACATCATTATCCTTTATCTAACACTAGAAAATATATCAATGTAGAATAAGAAACTACTTTTCTTACCCCTCCCCCACTATGGGCGTGCCATTAATCACTGGAGACAAAGTAATAAATGATACATGATCAACAGTAATTTTAACTGAAATGCAGGCATTTGACCTTCTCATCAATGGTTTTTTAGTAACATCCCAGGCATTGTGTTGGGAAGCATGGAGCAGGGACATAAAGGGACTGACTGTTCAGCTGTCCCGTCTGGTTATCAAGCTTCATGGGGATTTGAATTAAGAGAAGGAGAAAGCATCATCTTTAGGCTCTTTCTTTCTTTCTTTCTTTCGGCTGTTTGTTTTAAATAATGCATTGTCTCAATTGACTGTGTAACAGAAGTGGGACACACACAATTGAGTATCCAGGTTCCCAGGTATGTGGGCAGGATTCTCCCCCATCTTGGTGGAGGTGGACAACAGGAATATCTGAAAGGAAATACTTCTCTCAGAAAAGCAGTTGTGTGTATGCTCACACTCTTACCTGCTCCCTCGGAGCAGAAACAAAATGCTTCCCCATAAAACAGGTAAGAGGTTATTTTGGCATTCCTGAGACTGCTGGCATTTTGAAGAGAAATGAATAGGTCTCAGTGAGCACAGGGCACTGACTGACAGTCGGTGGCCAAAGTTTGGCTCTTTTAAGAAGGCAGAACACCTCGTGGTCAAATCCAGTTTTTTTAGCTTCCTGAGTACCTGCATCCTTAACAGTAGCCATGCCAGAGAAGGACTGACCCTATGTTCGTTGGGTCCAGAGTACCATGAGTAAACTGAGTTTTATCTAAGAATATCAGTCACCTTATACTTCTTTCCATCCTTGAAAATTATTCCAGCTTCCTCTGAGAAATCCTGGCTGGCTGTTAGAAAGATACTATCTGATTAATGATACCAGTGAGTTACAGCTAATAGAGTTTTCATTGAAAATAGCCACTGAACCCAGGATGTGGAGAAAAGAATTAAAAGATGATAAAAGAGGGAACCACTTGTTTAAAAAAAAAAAAAATCTTTGTCCAAATGGATTGAAAACATCTTTTGCAATCCCAGTTAGCAGGAAAAAAAGTCAGACAACTTCTTTGATTAGGCAACTCAATGTTTTTATGTGCTCTGAATGCAAGCAGGAAAAGTGGTATAAATAATTTCTCTAGTTAAGGAATCTTTTCAAACAGAAGAACAGTAAAATAAACAGTATCACTGATAATAATATTCTTCTCTTTTCCAAGTTAGAATATTTGCAATAGAAAGAATGTTTTGTGTGTCAGGATTCATGCTCTTAAAGTTGAGCCCAGCTGAGATAAGAAAATTAATCAAATTTGCAAGTTATTCTCAGTTTTGCAATCTGGTTGCTTGAAATTCTCTGAATAAACAAATCTGTGGCTCTACATAAAACAGTAAATAAACCCTTGATATATTATATTATTAAAGCTGCAGTATGGAGGATAAAAACTAATCCTTGGGATTAGACACTGAAATTCATAATAAAATAATTTTCTCCAGTAGCAATGCATTTATAATTACAACAGCAATAATAGTGCATTGTTAACAGAAAAAATTTGTTCCCTAGCAAGGCCTCTACTTTAGGCTCGGTAGAAATTTGTATGTCATAGAGAGGCAAAGAATTCATTATTCAGATGTGTAACATCAGAAATTCAAGTCAGAGAATAATATTTTACTTAGATTGTCCATATGTTACACAACTAAGAATTAATAAAACGTGGTACATCCATTCTGAAACATTACAAAATCATTAAAAATTATTGTTACAATACACACAAGTGTTGAGGAACTTCAACAATGTTTATTCTTTCTTTTTCAGTAAAGATCTACGAAGCTCATATTAACAATGACTAACTCTGGGAAATAAGGGATTTTTCCTTCCTCTTGCCACCTGTTCAAAGTCCACTACAATAAGTATGTATTATTAATATCAAAATTAAACCTATACAGTATAATGTAAACATTCAACACTTTGTGTTTTGTAAAGGCAGGTTTGCCCCAGATTCCAATCCATTCATCACATAGTTTCCTTTATAAATGGTCCCTACATCTCTTAATGCGGAGCTTGCAGTTTACATAAGACAGAACATGCTGGTTGCTGCAGAAGGGGGTCTGACTCAAGAACACATTGCAGCAGAAATCTGGTGTGTCTCTGCTTTAAAAAAAATTGGGCAACTGCTGAGCCATATCTACTCAGGGAGAGGTATATATGCATTTGTGTAGGGAGGGGAGAGTTTTAATTTGTGCAAAGAAACAACATGCGTTAGCAGGGGTCTTAACAAATGAGTTTTTTATATGGAATGATTTTTTTCTTTCTAAGCAATTTAGATGGTAATTTCTATAACTGAAAAGCCATTTCTGGATAGAACTCCTAATTCTGGGGGTGAGCAGGAGGGTTACAAATGCAAATGAAAAAGGTGGACATCTACGGTGGGTTTCAAGTTATTTGGCTTCTGGATATGACACTACATGTGCATGACTAAAGGCATCAAATGTGTTTTTGAGTGTTTCAGTTAGTCAGCTTCATGATCAAGACCAACCTGTGTGCTTAACTGGCAGAACCATCCTCTTAAGAGATAAATGGGAGGAGCACCAGAACGGGCAAACAAGGGAGAGAGATAGGAGACAGTCAACGAAGATGTACAAGAAATAGGCACCCAAAATGATACAAGTGTACAAAACTTTAAAAGTTTTAAGCTTTGTGTTACATAAAGAAGATGCTATTAAGAAGGAATAAATCTTCTTTTAAAGAATCCTGCCTGCAGTGTTCAAACTGTTTCTTCACTCTGACTAATTGAAAATACACAAAATAATATATTTGTTTGATGGCACATTTCAAAATATTTATATTTTCCAGATAATGACTGCAAATATTTTAAAAGAACATCGTAAACCCTATTAGACAGACTATGAAACACTGAGAAGTGTAGAAATGAATAAAGTCAACATTTTCTTTGACCTATAACTCTTCAACTAACTTTGAGAAGCAGCAGCTTCAAAATTTATATAAAAATTTAGTAGAGATGCCTGGGTGGTCCTGTGGGTTAAGTGACCAATTCTTAGTTTCAGCTCAGGTCCTGATCTCAGGGTCCTGAGATGGAGCCCCAGCTTGGGCTCTGTACTCAAGACCAAATCTGCTTTAGTTTCCCTTCTCTCTCTGCCTCTGCCCCTCCCTCCTCCTCTCTCTCAAATAAAAAAATAAATCCTCTTAAAATTAAAAAAAATTAAAACACAATTATGAAATATTTGTCCTTATTGTCCAATATAAAAAATAGAGATATTCCCAATATTTGCCTATTTGCTTTAATGTATTTTCTGGATGGAGGAGTACTTTGAAAAACAGCACTTAACGTAATGTTCAGAGGGCAAGGAAACTCTCAGACCTCTGCCCATGCACACCCACAGTTTTGATGCAAATTATGTTTATTATAAGGATTGTTAAAATAGCCCCTTTATGCAAACCCATTCCATGCTAATATTTCTAACTCATTTCTATACCTCTCACAAGAATCCTTTTTTAATATTTTCAACTACATTTTGGTTGAAATTCTGAGGATAGCATGCAGGTAGCAACATGTTCATTTCCAATTTGTTGACTTAATCTGGTTTCTTTTGAGAACTCTCAGCTCTTATATGCATCACAGAAAACATTAGATGCCACCCAACAGTGGATTGTACTCTTTTCTTACAAAGGCACTATTTTATAGTAGGTATAAATAAAAATTGATTAGAAAGTTACCATCTGGAACTTCATATCTGTCTTCAGTGACTTGCAGACTATAACATTTTGCCATTCTGTGATAATATTAAAAAAGCAAAGTGGTTATATTTTTGACTGCCTAAAACTCCTGCAGTTTTTATTTCAATTGACTTGTAAAGTGTATAAAAGTTAAAATATTGCAACAAGGTTTAACAAGTAAGTAGTAAATAATGCACTCTCTGGGCTATTAGGCAAATTTGCAATGCTGTGGAACATGTAGCACTTTCTCCTGGATAACACTTGACATTTCATATGCAGATAAATCAATAGCTTCAATGAACTTTTGCCTAACCTACGTAGGTTAGGCAAAAGTTATACACAAAATAATACAAAATAAGCAGTGAAAATTGTCCAGTTGCTTAACCAATCTGTATGTAGGAAAGAAGCTACTTTGTATGAACACCACTTTCAGTCATGTCACTCAGGCTATTCCTCCTCAAGGGTGAGCAAGGAAATGTTCATTTTGATTTCAATTTAAAGTGTTTCATGCATTCAATTAATTGTTCACATGAAAAGTGACTGTAAGATCCCAAGCAAACAAATGAGTATAGTTTTCCTGTCACAATTAATGGATGATACATTCTTATCTCACAACAGGTCCCATTCATTGGCACTAATTCTTGCTGTGTCAAAAGACAAGAATCGCTTTCAAATTTCTTTTTTTTTTTTTAAGATTTTATTTCTTTATTTGACAGAGAGAGAATCACAAGTAGGCAGAGAGGCAGGCAGAGAGAGTTGGGTGGGGAAGGGGTGGGGAGGCTCCCTGCTGAGCAGAGAGCCCAATGTGGAGCTCCATCCCAGGATCCTGAGTTCAGGACCTGAGCCAAAGGCAGAGGCCTAATCCACTGAGCCACCCAGGTGCCTCTGCTTTCCAATTTCTAAGAAGTTGAAATCAGCCAAACCAAAATCATTGTCATTGCAAAATAATTTATTTTTTATCTAAATCTATTTTTCTACAGGTTTACAGATCGTGATGCAGAATCAGCTATGATCAGGGGATCAATTTGAAATTATATTTCTAAGTTGCCATAAGGCACATAACTTTAACATTTTCTGCATTAATTCCATACTTAATTATTTAGACTTTGAAGTCCATCTTCTTCTAAGTTGATTTCAAACATCTTGAAACTATAATAGAATAGTAGATGTAGAGGTAAGAGAAACCACAAAAAAATTCAAAGGTTAAAAGGCAAATTAAGGAACAGAGAGAGGGAGAGTAGCAAGCATCACTCTTTTTCAGTACCATCCTCAGTAATGATGTTGTTCCAGGCAGGGGTTCTACTGCCCTAAGTTCTTTGAATGCCCTAATGCACAATCCCCAGTCCGCTAATATGTTTATCATCATTTGTGCTTCACATCACATTTCTTTCTCCCTCCCTCACTCCAGACCTCTTTAAGTCCCAATAACTGTATTTATCACCAGTCCTTCTCTTTTCTCCCATCCTTGCTTTACAGCTCTCCCAGGGGATGATGGGCTTCCACTTAGCTCTTTGAATTTTTTACTATCTTATCAAATTATATCACCATTTAATTAGGAAGAGAGGAGGACAGGTACAGGATAATAAATATTGGTAAGTTCAGGAAAGTCAATGAAAAAAAAGAGTCTTTTCTTGGTTTCAAAGTAGACCAAAGAAAATACTATTCCCCCAAAGTTCAGGTTAATACACACAGCTTAAAGAATAACAATCATAATTTACTGCTAAATCGATGGTATGGTTCATATATATTGGCTCATATGCACTCTATGAGTATTTCTCTAAATATGATTACTATTGACTTGATTTTCCTCACCATAGTAGTGATAAGATTTAGAGGTTCATACCAAATAACAATAGGGGATCTAAAGAAAAAAATATCATTATTTGAAACTATTAGCTATTGTATAATAAGTTCATATACTTAATAAAAAAGGATAGCAGAACCAAATCAAACTAAAACAATTTTGCACAGTAAGAGAAACCATAACAAAAAGAAGAGGCAAACTATACACTGAGAGAAAATATTTGTGAATCATACACCCATAAGGAATTAATATTCAAAAGATATAAAGAATATGTATAACTCAATAGCCAAAAAAACTCTAATTTTAAAATGGACAAAGGATCTAAATAGACATCTTTTCAAAGACATACAAATGGCCAAGAAGTACATAAAAAGGTGCTCAACATCACTAATTATGAGGGAAATTAAAATCAAAACCACAATTAAACTATAACCTCACACTGTTAGGATTTCTATTAGCAAAAAGACAAGATGTAACAAGTGTTGGAAAGGATGTGGAGAAAAGGGAATCCTCGCATAGTATTGGTGGGAATGTAAATTGATACAGTCACTATGAAAAACAATATGAAAATTCCTCAAGAAATTAAAAATAGAACTACTAGAGGTCCGGTCATTCCATTTCTAGGTATTTACCCGAGGGAAATGAAAACACTAACCTGAAAAGATATCTGCACTCCCATATTCAGCGCAGCTTTATTTGCAATAGCCAAGACACGGAAGCAACCTCAATGTCCATTCATGATGAATGCATAAGGAAAATGTGGCATATATATACACAATATATAATGGAATATCATTCAGCCATTAAAAAAAAAAAAAGAAGGAAATCTTGCCATTTGCAACAATGTGGAGGGTCTTGAGAACATTATACTAAGTGAAATAAGTCAGAGAAGGTCAAATACTGCATGTTCTCACTTATATGTGGAGTCTAAAAACAACATGAATGCACAGATACTGAGAACAACTTGGGTGTTGCCAAAGGCAGGAGCTGGGATAGGCAAAATGGAATAAAAGGGTCACACGGTGCAAATTTCCACTTATAAATTAAATAAGTCATGAGGATTTAGCATACAGCATAGTGACTATAGTTAATAATATGTATTGCGTAGAGCACTGGGTGTGGTGCACAATGAATCTTGAAAAACTGAAAAAATTACATTAAATTTAAAAAGACATAACAAAAAATAATACTGTATTGTATATTTTTATTTAAATTCCAGTTAATTAACATGTGGTATAATATTAGTCTCGGGTGTGCAATTGAGTAGTTCAACACAAGTGTGCTCCTTAGTCCCCATCACCTAATTACTCCACTCCCCCTCTGATAACCATCAATTTATTGTCTACAGTAAAAAGAGTCTTTTTCTTGGTTTTCCTCTCTCTTTCTCTCTCTCTCTCTCTTCTTTCCCCATCATCACCTGTTTTGTTTCTTAAATTTTACATATGCGTGAAATCATATGGTATTTGTCTTTCTCTGAGTGACTTATTTCACTTAGCATAATGTGTTCTAGTTCCATCCATGTCATTGCAAATGGCAAGGTTTTATTCTTTCTTAAAATATTTTATTTGTTTGTTCTAGATAGAGAGAGACAGACAGACAGAGTGCAAGTGGGTGGAGGGGCAGAGGGAGAGAGTGAGAGAGTCTCAAGCAGACTCCCCACTGACCACAGAGCCCAGCACAGAGCTCTATCTCATGACCCTGAGATCATGACCTGAGCCAAGGGCTGAGTAACATTCCATTGTGTGTGTGTTTGTATATATCATATATGTATATGATATATATCTGCCATATCTACACAGCAAAAGAAACAATCAACAAAATGAAAAGGAAACCTATGGAACGGGAGAAGGTATTTGAAAATTACAGATTTCATAAAGGATTAGTATCTAAAATATATAAAGAACTTATAAAGCTCAACTGGGATTATGGACATTGGGGAGGGTATGTACTTTGGTGAGTGCTGTGAAGTGTGTAAACCTGGTGATTCACAGACCTGTACCCCTGGGGATAAAAATATATGTTCATAAAAAATAAAAAATTATTTAAAAAAACACATAATTGAGTTTAAAAATGGGAAGAAGACATAATCAGACATTTTTTCAAAGGAGACAGATGGCCAAAGACACATGAAAAGAAGCTCAACATCACTCATCATCAGGAAATACAAATAAAAACTACAATGAGACATCACCTCACACTAGTCATAATGGTTAAAATCAGCAACACAAGAAACAACAGGTGTTAGTGAGAATATGGACAAAATGGTACCCTCTTACTTTCTTGAGGAGAATTGGTGCAAGCCGGTGCAGCCACTCTGGAAAACAATATGGAGCTTCCTCGAAAAGTTAAAAATTGAACTACTTTATGACCCAGCAATTGCAATAATAAGTATTTACCCAAAGGGTACAAAAATACTAATTTGAAGGCATCCATGCACCCCAATGTTTATAGTGGCACTATCAACAATAGCCAAAATATGGAAAGAGCCCAAATATTCATTGACTGATGAGTGGATAAAGACGATGTATTGCATGTTTGAAAGTTCCTAAGAGAGTAGGTCTTTTTTTTTTCTTTTAAAGATTTTACTTATTTATCAGAGGGAGAGAGGGGGACAGAGCGAGCACAGGCAGACAGAATGGCAGGCAGAGGCAGAAGCAGGCTCCCTGCTGAGCAAGGAGCCCGATGTGGGACTCGATCCCAGGACACTGGGATCATGACCTGAGCTGAAGGCAGCTGCTTAACCAACTGAGCCACCCAGGCATTTCCCCTAAGAGAGTAGGTCTTAAAAGTTCTCATCTCAAGAAAAATAATTCTGTAACTATATGTGATGATGGATGTTTACCACCTACTGGGGTGATCATTTTACAATATATGTAAATATTGTATCATTATGTCTCATAACTAAAACTAATATTATATGTCAACTATACCTCAATGTTTTTTAAAAAGCAAGGTCACAAAAAAAGAAAACAAAATCTTTTTTTTAACTTGAGGTGATCACTGACCCCTAAATTCCCAAACACTGAAGCCCATATCTTACAATATTGGACACAATGAAATTCCAATCACAATTCAGCCACCAGTTTTAAAAGCCCTTTCCTGTTCCTTTGGGCATCTAAAGAAAATTGAAAACCAAGGGAAAAGATTTGGTGTTGATAAATCATAATTCCTTATCAATACAGGGTGGAGAGGTAAGAGCTAGAAAGGCATACACCAAGTGGGAAGTCTCATGGACAGTGAAGTTTTGACGGGAAGGACTGGATCCTAGTGTTACAGCAGAAATGTTTGAAGGAAATTGAGGGCTAATACTTGCAGCAGCTCAATTAGAAATCAAATCTCCTACCCACTTAAGAATAAATGAAACAAGATGGGATTGGGAGGGAGACAAACCATAAGTGACTCTTAATCTCACAAAACAAACTGAGGGTTGCCGGGGGGAGGGGGTTGGGGAGAAGGGGGTGGGATTATGGACATTGGGGAGGGTATGTGATTTGGTGAGTGCTGTGAAGTGTGTAAACCTGGTGATTCACAGACCTGGGGATAAAAATATATGTATATAAAAAATATATGTTTATAAAAAATAAAAAAATTAATAATTAAAAAAAAAAAAAAAAAAGAAAAGAAATCAAATCTCCCATGCGAAAATGAAGTTTGGTAACAGAGGAACCAGAGGAGTCTATATTTTGAGCAAAAGGCAAGCAGATATCAAGACTTTGAGGTGGGATTTATTTCCCAGAAGAAAACTAAGAATGATCAAGACAAAATCCCAGTACTCTGAGGGGATCCAGAGAAAAATTTGACTAAAGTGAGAATTAGGTCATTATACCTTTGAATGTTGAACTGGCTGGTCAAACTGTACCACAATCTAGTTGGAGAAAGGAGAGACAGAAGATAAAAATGAAATATTTGTAAGTTTGGCCAAAGTTAGCCTGAGTGATAGTCTGCACAAAAGAACCAAAACACTAGCTAAATATTACTAGGATAGGAAAAATGAGGAAAGGTATTATGAGTGAGCTTCAATTTCAGAACCAAGACAGGAACACAGGTGTTAAATCAGTAGTGATCCCCACTGTTGTCTAATCAGGGCAGTGTCTAATACAAAACTCCCCTCACCATTGAGTCAGGCCCATGTTTGCATATGAATTCCTGCCTAAAATGATCTTGGTGCTGGATTGTCAACGCCTAACATAAATCATTGAACACTTTAATTCTTTGACTACAACTATGTTTTTATAAGTGAATAATTAATATATAAAAAAATCCATGAATTTTTGCATGAATAGATTATGATTTACATCATCCACAAGGCAAGATATAGACTAAAATTTTGTTTGCACCTCTTATTCTCTTTCTAGGGATTTTGTGGGTGCCTGAAGTTTGTGACTATTCAAAATTTTACTTACATACAGAGGAATAAGTTAAAAATGAAAACACAAAATGCAACAGTATCCTTGTTTCCAAAGGCATCATTTCTTCCATCTACTTTCAATAATTTATGAAACCTTACTAAATATATGTAAACTATCTTTTGTATTGGGAAAAAGGACAATATTTCTAAGAGGATGACAAGTGAATAAATGAGCTATCATTCAGATATTGTAAGCTATCATTCAAACAGGATATTTTTTATTAATATATAATGTATTATTTGCTTCAGAGGTACAGATCTGTGACTCATCAGTCCTACACAATTCATAGCACTCACCATAGCACACACCCTCCCCAATGTCCATAACCCAGCCACCCTATCCCTCCCCACTCAATGCTCCAGCAACCCTCAGCGTGTTTCATGAGATTAAGAGTCTCTTATGGTTTGTCTCCCTCCCTGGTCCCATCTTGTTTTATTTTTTCCCTTCCTTTCCCCCATGACCCTCCCCGCCCTGCCTCTCAAATTCCTCATATCAGAGAGATCATATGACAATTGTCTTTCTCTTATTTACTTATTTCAGTTAGCATAACACCCTCTAGTTCCATCCATGTCATTGCAAATGGCAAGATTTTACTCTTTTGATGGCTGCATAGTATTCCATCATGTATATATACCACGTCATCTTCATCTATTTATCTTCAAAGAGAATATTTTTAAGAACAACCTAATTTATATCACATTTATATCTAAAATAGGACACTTTATCTATAAAATCAATTGTTCAATATAAGAAAGATTTCCCACAATAAATGAAATTGGGCTTATTTTGATGCAAAGGAAAGAAACCCTGACTAAAATTTTCTTAAGCAAAAAGTGAGTTTATGGGTTTGTGTTACTGGATGAATATAATTAGTGTGGTTCAGATCTAGTTTTTTACCTCTTCCTTGGGCCACCTCAGCTTGCTCCTCAATCTCAGAGAGATCTTTTTCTTATGGTTACATGATGGTGCTCAATTGATTTCCAACCAACAGGTAAGAGGAAGCCTTCTTGCTAGGAATTGCTGTGTAAGGTGTTGGCATTTTTTGCAGAAGTGACTTAGGCCAAAAGCCGTTTTGTTTAGAGGTGAGCTCATAATCAAAACTAAGCTTTAAACAAAATGGCTTTTGGCCTAAGTCACTTCTGCAAATTTTGGAGGTGAGTGTTGAGCTCCAGCTAGGCTGCATGGAGTGATGGGCAGGGTGATCCTCAAACTAGATTTAGGTGTTGTCAAGATAACAAACAAAGAAGAAGATATCACTTGCTTGCAATCATTGAATAGTTTTGTTGAAGCCAAAGCCAGAAGGGAAAGTAAAATATTTAGTTCTAATCATGCAAAAAATGCCAACACCTTAAATATTTTTATCTACTTCTTTTATATTAATGAATCAAAGATAACCCCAACTGAAATAAATACTTTTATTTCACACTGAAATGGCTTTCGAAATACTTAAAATTTCAGATTGTAACTTTTAAAAAATACACAAATATTGATCCATTTGTCATCATTTTTGAATCATATGTTTGATGTAGGGTAGTCCGTGCTTTAGGGATAAATAGGAAAAACAGTAACTTTAGTTTCTCCTATCATCTTTATAAGCTATACGCTAATGAATATTTATGCCAGTATTCTGTATTGAGATGTGGTGAAGAACATGGGGAAGAAAAACAATATGACATAGATTTAACTTGAGCATTTAAAACTGAACCTAGGGGCGCCTGGGTGGCTCAGTGAGTTAAAGCCTCTGCCTTCAGTTCAGGTCATGTTCCCAGAGTCCTGGGATCAAGCCCCACATCAGACTCTCTGCTCGGCAGGGAGCCTGCTTCCACCTCTCTCTCTGCCTACCTCTGCCTACTTGTGATCTCTCTCCCTCTCTGTCAAATAAATAAATTAAATATTTAAAAAATAAATAAATTAAAACTGAACCTAGTTTTGTTATCTAGGTATGAGGAAACACTCACCTGCATCTCCGTCAGAGTACAAGAAGCATGGGTGTCATTTTGAAATGGATCAAGTTGGATACTTAGGCACATCTACAATTAAGCAGCAATATTTCTAATTTAGGATAATTTCAAGACAGCTATTTACATTGAACACTGGCCAATCTTTATATTAGCAATCAACCAATTCCACACTCTTTCTTATTAACCTATTTTGCTCCCTGGTTATATTCCTGGACTCTAAGATCCGGAAGAAGGGATTCCCACTGGCACATGCCTCCAAATGCAAATGGTTCTGTCTCCTCTCAGGTGTTGTATTCTTTAAGGGATGCAAACAATAATTTAACATTTTTCCAATAGCACAAACCTAACTTACCCTGAGGAGGAGAAATATTGAAATAGAAGATGAAATTGTATCACTTTAGAAGGACTCATTACTGAATACGTCCAGAAGTCCCTGCATACACTCTACAGCTTTATTTAGATGCCCTGTTCAAAGCTTTAAAATATGAAAGAAAATGACATGCTCGCAAAACATAAGAAATTGAGCATTATTAACTCATTCACTATGTAAAGTAAACTTTCTACAGGTAGATATATATGGATAGATGTATATATATGTGATATAGATACACACAATGAGCACATTGAATGTGCTCCAGAATCACTACAGTATACAGAAATAGATTTTCAAATTACTAAAAATATCCAATGCAAAATATAAAATTCTTCAGATTAAAAATAATATAAGCATGCATATACAGAAGTATAGGTAACTATATATACATGCATAAATATATATGCATATCCATATACTGTATGTATGCATATAAATTATTATATATATATGAGTATAAATATAAAATTTATTTTCTTATGTGCATGGCAATACATAAGGTTCCTAGTAAAACAGTTATGGGTTAGCCCGATTCTCTGGTCTACTTTTCTTTGTTTTAGATCAAATGGCTATTCCAGAGAAACAAAAGTCTCCAAAATAAACTGCTCTCGACACCCACTCGAACTCAGCTAGCCATTTTCTCAAGCAAGCTACATCTTGATTACATATGATTGCATTGTATAGGAGGTATATTCTGCTGTGAAATGTTTCCATGGCAGGGGCGCCTGGGTGGCTCAGTGGGTTAAAGCCTCTGCCTTCAGCTCAGGTCTTGATCTTGGGGTCCTGGGATCAAGCCCCATTCGGGCTCTCTGCTTGGCAGGGAGCCAGCTTCTTCCCCTCTCTCTCTGCCTGCCTCTCTGCCTACTTGTGATCTTTGTCAAATAAAAAAAATAAAATCTATAAAATGTTTCCAAGTCACATAAGCTGAAGACCACTTCTTTTCATTAAATCTACTTTTAGCAGCTTTATTGAGATATAATTTACATACCACACAATTCACCCATTAAAAATGTACCACTCAATGGTTTCTAGTGTGTTCACAATCCATTTACTCTCCATTTCCTCAATCCTCATTAACCCTCACAACTCGTAACCTTTCTGTCTCTGTTAATTTACCCATCCTGAATATTTAATATAAGTGGAATCATACAAATACATGGTCTTTTGTGACTTGTTTCTCTCATAAGTATGTTTTCAAGGTCCATCTGTGCTGAAGTATGAGTTAGTACAACATTTCTTTTCATTGACAAATAGTACTCTATCATATGAAGATACCACATATTCATAAATGAATTCATCATTAACATTTGAGTTGTTTCTTCCTTTAGACTAGTATGAATATGCTGCTATGAATATGCATGTACAAGCTTTTGCATGTGCATATGTTGTTTTGTTTTGTTTTTGTCTTGGTATGTTTAGGAGTGAATTAGTGGTTCATATGGTCACTCTATGTTTAACATTCTGAGGGATCTCAGAACTATTTTCCAAAGAGACTGCATTACTTTATATTCCTATTAGCAGTATATGAGGGTTGTGGTTTTTCCACATCCTCACTGACACTTATCTGTCTTTTTAATTATAGTCATTCTTGTTGGTTTGAAATCATATCTTACTGTTTTTTTAGTTTTTATTTAAATTGAAGTTGTTAACATTCCGTATAATATTAGCTTCATGTGTACAATCTAGTGATCTCACCACTTCCATAGATCACCAGGTGCTCCTCACAACAGGTGCACTCCTTAATCCCCATCACTTAATTAACCCATCCCCAATCCACCTCCCCTCTGGTAACCATCAGTTTGTTCTCTATTGTTAAGAGTCTGTTTGGTTTGCATCTCTCTCTCTCTCTCTTTTCCCATTCGCTTGTTTGTTTTGCTTCTTAAACACTGAGGTATTTATCCAAAGAATACAAAAATACTAATTCAAAGGGATGCATGCACCCTGATGTTTATAGCAGCATTATCTATAATAGCCAATTATGGAAAGAGTCCAAGTTTCCATTGACTGATATATAGATAAATAGATATATCTATAGATCTCTCTCTATATCTATAGATATAGAGAGAGATCTATAGATATATCTCCATATAAATAGAAATGGCAAGAATGAAATCTTGCCATTTGCAAAGACATCAGTGGAGCTAGAGAGTATTATGCTGAGCAAAATATGTCACTCAGAGAAAGACAATTACCTTTTGATTACTTTGTTCAAGATTTTATTTATTTGAGAGAGAGAGAGAGAGAGAGAGCACACTCATGCACATATGGGGGAGTGGAACAGAGGAAGAGGGACAAACAAACTCCCTACTGAGTGTGGAACCCAATGTAGGACTCCATCCCAGGACCCTGAGATCATGACCTAAGCTGAAGTCAGATACTTAACCAGCTAAGCCTCCTAGACACCCCTACCCTATGATTTCCTATTGTGTTTTATATTGGCACCTCCCTACTGGCTGAAAATGTTGAACACGTTTTAATTTGTTTATTGATGATGATGATGATGATGATGATGTGTGTGTGTGTGTGTGTGTGTATTCTTTGAAGAAATATTTATTCAGCCACATTGTCCTTTTTTTTTTTTTAAGTTAATGGTCTTTTTTTATTGGGGAAAAAAAATAAAGACTAGCATTTACAACTTGGAATGGACGTAAATTGTAATTCCTTGATCAGCAATGTTGATGCCTGTGCTGAAGTCCACAGCCCCAGCCTACTCTGCTGGCTCCAAGTCATGGTTCAGGAGGTTTTAAAAACAGAGAGTCCAAAGATGCTCCCTTGGTAAAGGTTTTGTTGTTGTTGTTGTTGTTGTTGTTGTTGTTGTTGTTGTTGTTTTAAATTTGTGTGAATGGTGACAGCCTGACACCCATGTCACTCCAGGACAATGTGGACAACGCTAAACCAACATGTGAGGCATGCCACCCAGATGAGCGTCATGGTCACCAAGGATGGGGGCACCCAGAAGTACGAGAGGGCCGTCCTGCTAAGTGGGGCTACGTCTAGACAGCTTATCCTTCACCCATTTCTCTGCACAGCATCCTGAGGTAAAGCAATTTAAAATGTTTTCAGTAAACCAGCTATGACAATTTTATACTAACAAATTGAACTAGAACCCATTTGAAAAAGTTTTAAATTTTTTTCATTTTTCGTTTTTAATACAAATGCCTGACTGTGCTCAATTGTCAAGCGGCATGCATGAAAAACTGGCCAGCCCAGTGTATTAATCATGAGCAAATGGAACTGCGAGGAGTCCACTAGGTGCTTCCTTATCATTAAGGTAGGACAAGTATTTATGTCGTAAAACTGATGTGTAGCTTGATCTTTAGGTGACAGGACCACCAACCAATACATGCAGATTTTGTGTGTGTGGACAGAAGGTACTTTTGACATTCAGTTTTGCTATATAGAAACAGAATGAGCAAATAAACATTTTTTTCTTTTTTGCAAGAAGTAAGTAAAAGATTCAATTTGATTCTTCTAGAAGGGGGGGAAAGGAGTTGAAAGTAGGCCTTCATTTTGCAGTCATCATCTGTACGAATTCTTCATAGTTGACTTGCCCGTCTCCATCAATATCTGCTTCTCTGATCATTTCATCTACTTCTTCGTCTGTTAGTTTCTCCCCTAAGTTGGTCATGACATGACGAAGCTCTGCCGCACTGATGGAACCGCTGCCATCCTTGTCAAAGACTCGGAATGCCTCGCGAATTTCTTCTTCGCTGTCTGTATCTTTCATTTTTCTAGCCATCAGAGTCAAGAATTCCGGGAAGTCAATGGTGCCATTACCGTCAGCATCCACCTCGTTGATTGTATCCTGCAATTCGGCTTCTGTTGGGTTCTAACCCAGTGACCTCATGACAGTTCCAAGTTCCTTTGTTGTGATGGTGCCGTCGTCATCTTTGTCAAATAGGGAGAACGCTTCCTTGAACTCAGCGATCTGTTCTTGGGTGAGCTGATCAGCCATGGTGCGAGCGAAGGGAAGAAGAGCAGAGGGAGCGAGGGTGGCTGCACCAGCGCAGGGGCTGTGACGGCGGGGGGTGCCTCCGCTGCTGTAGCTGCTGCTGCTAAGGCGCGAGGTGCGCTCAGTGCTGTGCCGCTGCAGCCGCCCGACTGTGAGTAACGGCGCCGCGCCCGCGAGGCTCCCAGCACCACTGCCCCACATTGTCCATTTTTTTATATATATATAATTTTTTATTTTTTATAAACATATATTTTTATCCCCAGGTCTGTGAATCACCAGGTTTACACACTTCACAGCACTCATTTTTAATTGAGTTACTTGCCTTTTTATTGTTGCTTTGTAAGAGTTCTTTATATGCTGTAGATACAAGTTTTCTATCAAATATAGAACTTGCAAATATTTTCTACCATTCTATGACTTACCTTTTTTACTTTCTTGCTAATATCCTTTGAAGCACAAAAGTTTTTAATTTTGATGAAATCCAGTTTATTTGTTTAATTTTTTGTTTGTTCTTTTGATGTCATATCTAAGGAATCATCTTAATTTAAAATCACAAAAATTTATGCCTGTGCTTTACGAGTTTTATACTGTTAGCTCTTATTTTTAGGTCTTTGATCCATTTTTGTCTAGTTATTGTAAATAGTATTAGGGGTCTAACTTAATTCTTTTGCATGTAAATATCCAGTTGACCCAGGGCTAATTATTGAAAAGACTATTCTTTCTCCCAATGAATTATCTTGGCATCACTGTGAAAAATTAATTGGCTACAAATGTGAGAGTTTATTCTAGACTCTCAATTCTATCTCATTGGTTTATATGCCTATCTTTATGTCAACATCACATTGTCTTGATTATTATAGCTTTGTAATAAGTTTTAAAGTCTGAAAATGTGAGACTCTAACTGTTCTTTGCGTTTCGAGATTGCTGTGACAATTCTAGCTCCTTTGAATTTCCATTTGAATTTAGGATCAGTTTATCATTTTCTGCAAAGTAGCTTGCTACAATCTAGATAAAGATTGCATTGGATCTATAAGTCAGTTTGGGAATATTGTCATCATAGCAATATTAACTCTTTCAATCCATGAACATAGGATGTTTTTCCTTTTATTTGGCTCTTCATTTTCTTTCACCTATGCTCTGTAGTTTTCAAAGTATAAGCTTTGTACTTCTTCTGTTTTATTTCTATATGTGTTCTATTCTTTTTGATTATATAAATGCAATTGTGTCCCTAATTCCATTTTTGGAATGAAACTTCATTGCAACTATATAGAAATAGAGGGGCTTTGCATGTTGATCTTGAATCTTGCAAACTTGTTGAACTCTTTTCTTAGTTCTAAAGATTTTTAGTGGATTCCTTAGAATTTTCTACATATAAGGTCATGTCGTCTGCAAAAGGAGATCGTTTTTCTTCTTCTTTTCCAATCTGGCTACTTTCTTTTTACCGTTTTATTGTCTAATTGTCCTACCTACAACTCCTAATACAATGTTGAATAGAAATGGTGACAGTCGCCCTCTTGTCTTCTTCTGTACCCCAGGTGAAATAATTCAGCCTTTCAGTACTAAGTATAATGTTGGCCATGGGATTTGTGGAGATGTCTTTTACCAGGAAGTTTATTGTTAGTGAAGGTCATATATATGCTAAGGAACAAGGGTCTAGCTGGTAGCTCTGCAGTTTAAATGACAGAATAAGAGAACCAGTATATTTAAAATCTAATAAAGTTAAGATTTTTTTCACATATAGTCAGTGAAATCTCACTCTGGTTTTAATGCATATCATTACCCCTATTTAGGGGATAAGTAAACCTATTCTCAGAGAATTTATGGAACTTGCCTGAAATCACACTTTATCAATGCCAGCATCCACAGATGCTCAGGGTCCAGGAGAAGCAGGGGCTAGTGTGAATTAGTGACATTAAGCTTGATAAAAATGCCTTTCCCTAAAAAAAGAAAAAAGATTTTTCTTACTGATACAGATGATTTAAAGATAATGTGTTCTTTTTGCTATTATTCTTTCAGTATATCTGAACTTTTTCCATTAAACTAAAGGTACTTGTACAAGTACCTTTTAGTCAGCTCCTTCAGCTCTTTCTGCTCCAAAACATGCAATGATAATCAAGTGCACATATAATGGGAAAAAAATTGTATGTTTTTAACAAAAAAAAGTGACTTTCAATGGTGTATTTTTTAACATTTGTAGCTTATCTAATTAAAAGATAGAATTAATCTTAGGTATTCCTGCAATTTCTGGGCATTGTTAAAACACACACACACACAGAGAGAGAGAGAGAGAGAGAGATGAATCTCATTATTTAACAATGGTCTTAATGCATTCAGATACAGATCTTTTGGACAGAAGATAGTGCTGAAAATCATTTTGGAAAAAAATGAGTTTCTTCTTAGTAAAAGGATGATTTTTTAGTCAGTGTACTTATAGCCATACGATTATGTGTATCCTTAAAAAGTGATATAATGTAATTTGAGGCCAGAGCTGATAAATCAGAGTCATCTGGCTGATAGGCAAATGGAATTTTTTCAAGTGGTATTTAGAAAAGGAGCAAAGCATTTGGAATTCCTCACTGTCAAAAGGTAAAGAACATTCTCCTAAGGAGAAATTGCAAATAGAAGGAAAGAAAGACCATCTGCGTGTACTCCTTTTTACATGCCAGCTCGTTAGATTGTATGACAAAAATCACACGGAGATACCAAGCTAACATATACACTCACTCTGTATTTGGAAGCATGTCTCTTGCCAGGAGTTTCCTGAACAGAATTCTGATACGATGAGGCTTCCCTTCTGCTTAAAATAGGTAGATAGATGATAGAAATATAGAAAATAAATGATATATAGATAGATGACAGATAAATTGATTTATGTATAGATGATAGGCAGATAGATGATATATAGATGATAAACAGGTGATAGAAAATAGATATAATATTTCACTATGACCAAATATCACTGCAACAAGGGAGACTTGGACATCCCAGTATCTGCTAAGACGACAACCGTATCTCAGAATCTATCTCTTTATACTTTCAGTTCTATTGAATAAGCGGTAGGACATCCAGATTCACTTAAAACATACATTTCAAGAAACCAATAACCTCTGATTTATGTTCCTGAAGTTACATTTCATTTCTATCTCTTAAATCAAGTTTTGAGTTTCGTTCTTAAATTTATCCTGCAATGAACATTCATCATATTCTTGTGGATCTATATCCAGAGTCTTTTATGGTGATTCAAAGTGACTATAGCAAAAACCTCACATATATTGACTCTGTTTAACCAATATTAAAGACCTATTGACAGAATTAGTCAATTTTCAATGGATATGCACTGAGAAAATATGAAATATTTAAGTTTTTATTTAAATTCCAGTTAGTAACATACAGTGTAATATTAGTACCAGGTGTACAGTATAGTGATTCCACACTTTCATAAGACACCCAGTACACAACAGGTGCAACCCTTAATCCCCATCAGGTGTTCCCCCATCACCCACCCAACTCCTCTCTGATACCGTCAGTTTTTCTCTCTATAATTAAGAGTCTGCTTCTCAGCTGGCCTTTCTCTCTCTCTTTTGTTCCCTTTGCTTTTTCGTTTTGTTGTTTTTGCTTTTCAGAATTGAATGCTACAGTATAGCTTTTGTGGAGGAAAAAAACCATAAATCCATAATTCTAGAAAGAGCACCACAGGGCACCATAAGAGACATACTCCTGAGGTGGGCATTTTCTACTAACTATGAAGATATTCCATGGTTGAATGCAATGCCCCAATGTGGGCAAGTGTTCTCCCACATGGTTACAATGTCTCTATCTCATAAGAAGTCAAAATACCTGACAAGTGGTATATTGAATTGAGCTGAAGTAGCTCATGGTTACTTTCTTTCCCCTCTGATGATTCTCTATGCTAAAAACAGTTTTCATAGCATCGAAACTGGTATAGTACACGGTACATACACTGACCTCAGAAGTGATGCTATGCAGCACATTGCTGCTTTTGATGAACATAGTTGAAATCTTTCCCTATAAAACCTGGCCCTGGAAATGCAATAAGCAAAGAACAGAGAAGCCAAATTTGAATACATGCAGGGGATTTGTCATTCTAAGAAACAATCTGTATTCTGCAGCTTGATTTATCTTTCACCATAATCCTCTTAGCTAAAGGAACAAGATAAATGAATAATGTTTGAGAAAATGTTGGGTTTTGCGCAGTAAGTACAATAACAAATATCAGAGTGAAAGTGAAAACAATTGTCACAGATCTAAGAATCTAACTGAACAGCTTTAAAGTAGACTTTAAAATAGACTGCTCTTGCAAAGTGTATAAGCAATTTGAAAATATTACCATAACTTTTAAAAATATCCCAGTGATTGTACTGAGTAAGATTATTAAAAAGAATTTATTCTAAAATATAATCCATGTCCCAAAGACATTTTAAAAATATCTTTCTAATAGCAGGAAATCAAGAGCAATCTGAATGTTCAATAAAGGAGATTGTTTATCTCTGTGTAATCTTATGACCATTAAAATCAGTAATAAAATGTACATACTAAGAGAAAAGAAGTATTTTGATATACTGATATGATTAGAAAGATAAAACAATGTTTACAGTAGTTTAGTTGTAGAGTCATGGGAGTTTCATAAACTATGCATACTGTCAGAAAATGCATGATAAAAATTTTAATTGTTTTACAGTGTAAACCAAACTGCACAAGAAATATACCATCTGAAATTATATGTAATGTTTTATTTTTGAAGTATATTCTCTGGGAGAGAAAGAATTTTCATTTTGTTCATATTTGCCTCCCAAGTCCTAGGACAATGCCCAGCCCATAGAAAGAATTAAGCAAATACCATCTGCATGAACATAATCTATTGATCAGTCTGGGATTTAAAAAAAAAAAAAAAAAGCCTCTCAGTTCTCTCCTGGAGTTGTGCAGGATTTCAGTAGCTAGTTTTACTTCTGATAAAGATGCTGCCATTTCACACATCACTTCTCTCTAGTGGGAGGGGGAGGAACACCATGGGCCTCCAATTCTTACTTACATAAATTTTTATCTTTCCAAAATATAAAAGAAATGCATTTCATCTTAGTCGAATTTCATTTTAGAAATGACACAACTTATGAAAGAGTATATCACAGTCAAGTATAAACACATTTGACTATATTGAATTCACCATTATGACTTTGCATCTTCATCTGCCCTTACTAAAAATAACTGTCATAGTCTGTCCATATTTGTATGACTTTAGATAGTAATTTGAAGAATCTATCCCATGGCCATCTATCTCTAAATATAAAAGTAATAAAATCTCCTTAAACCAATATAATGTAATGAAATAAGCCTTTTTGAAGCAAACACACACACACACACACACACACACACACACAACACACACACACTTTCCTAAGTGGTTCAGAAGAAAAATAGAAATTCCAATGAAGTAACGTAAGTTGTGTAATGTTATTATAATACCAAATATATGTTCAGCAAAATTAACTTGTGCTCTAAGGATCTCCCTTCAAGGAATATTTTTTATAACATTTCTTTCATTGTAATACCTTCCTTTCAAAAGCACAGAGACTGCTAAATTTATTCATTACTTCTACAGTTTGAAACACTGGCTCCAAGAAACAGAAAGGAAACATGAATACAATTTATGGGAAAATGAAAAGCTAAAAGAAGTTGACCTAGTTACACCTGAATTATTACACCAGCTGCTCTCTGTACAATATTTGACATCATCGTGAAAACCAAACCTCTCAGCTTTGGGCACAGAAGCATGGCCACAAAAGCAGAACTTAAGCCAAGAAGCTTTGTGTGATAAGCAAAAGTCTACATATGAAACACACAATGTGTTCCAAGATTTGTTTCAGAAAACTAAGTGTCAGTGTCAACACAGAAAAAGAAAAGTGTAAGGAAACGGCAATTCGTGAACTGTAGTCTAAGTTACTACAGTGCAGAAAAAGCTTCCTTAGATACTGAGGTCTGTAAGGTCACAATCGGGTGACCTTACAAGTATTTCTCAAAAAGAAGAAGAAAATCAGAGCTCTTTTAAGAAAAGGAATGTCCCAGTGTATCTGGGGGGCTCAGTTGGTTAAGCATTTGACTCTTGGTTTCAGCTCAGGTCATGATCTCAGGGTTGTAGAATCAAGCCCCATGTTGGGCAACATGCTCAGTGCAGAGTCTGGTTGGGATTCTCTCCCTCTCCTGCTGTGCCTCCCCCTGCTCTCTCTGGCTCTCTACAATAAAATGAATAAATAAAATCTTTTACAAAAGTAACATACTCCTTTTCTTAATAAGCTTAATAATATTGTAGGAGAAAAAAAATAAAAGGTGGAATGCAGTCACTATTGTCTAAAAATAACATTGAACTCTCTGCCGGACTCCTTTTATTTTTTTTTTAATTTATTCTTAAAAACAAGAGTTAGAGAACACCTGAACTCTACCTCTGAAACTAATAATGCAATATATATTAATTAATTAAATTTAAATAACATAAAACTTTAAAAAAAAAGAATTGAAAGTTTACCAGCTGTAAGTACAGATTTTTCAAGTTAAAAATTTATAGGTTTAAGACTATTTACTCCAAGAGCGATGAGATTCTCTCTTCCACATCTATATTCACCAGAGTCAGTTAAAATTCTCAAGAAGTCAGTATTATTGTACCATATTCCAAAACTTCCTAATTTATTGATCTATTCACTGATTCATTCAACAAATATTTACAAAGTGTCTGTATAAGCTAAAACCTGTTCTTCACTATGGATACAGTAATTAAAAAAACAAATAAACAAAATGCTTCCCCTTACAGATTACACAACAAAAATGATAATAAATAGGTAAATTATGTAGTTGTTGTAAGGAAACAAGTATTATTTTCTTTTAAATGTGAAGCAAGATAGAGAGTCCAGAAATAGATCCACATAGTAGATAAATTCCACTGATCATTGACATAGAGAGAAGATCCAGTTCTTTAATATATGGTGCTGGACCAACTAGACATCCATATGTGAAAAAAAAGTACTGGGCCAGAATTTATACCTTTTAAAAAAATAACTCAAAACGGGTAACAAACCAAAACGTAAAACACAAAACTATAAAATTCTTAGAAGATAGCATAGGAGGAAACCCAGATGAATTTAAGCATGGTGAACTTTAAATACACCAAAAGTGGGGTGCCTGGGTACAGTTAAGTTAAGCCCCTGCTTTCAGCTTAGGTCATGATAGAGCCCCGAATCAGGGTCCCTGCTCAGTGGGGAATTTGCTGCTCTCTCTCCTGCTGCCCCTGCTTGTGTTCTTTCTCTCTCTCTCTTGCTCCCAAATAAATAAATAAGTTTTTAAAATAAATAAATAAATACTCCAAAGGCATAATCCAAGAAAAAATTATTGGTAAGCTGGACTTCATTGAAATTAAAAACTTCTGCTCAGTGGAAGGTAATGTCAAAAAAACAAGAACACAAACTACAGACTAGAAGAAATTTGCAACACATCCATATGATAAAGGACTCTTATCCAAAATAAAGGACTGTTATCCAAAATAACCAAAAAACCAAAACACAACAATAGGAAAATAAACCTGGTTATCAAAATGGATCAAAGGCTTTAACAGACACCTCACTAAAGAAGATATACAGATAGCAAACAGAGCATTTGAAAAGATGCTCCACATCATACGTCATCAGGGAAATTCAAATTCAAACCACAATGAGCTACAACTATACACTTGTTAGAATGGCCAAAATCCAGAATTCTGACAACACCAAACATTGACAAGGATGTGGAGAAAGAGATGCTATTGCTGGTGGGAATGCAGTATGGTACAGCCATGTTGAAAGACATTTTGGCAGTTTCTTACAAAACTAAATATACTCTTACCCTCTGATCCAGCAATCACACTCCCTGGTATTTACCCAAATTACCTGAGAACTTATGTCCCATACAAAAACCTGCACACAGATGTTTGTAGCAGCTCTTTTCATAATTGCCAAAGCTTGCGACCAACCAAGATGTCCTTCTGTAGGGGAATGGATAAACTATATTACATCCAGACAGTGGACTGTATTTAACACCAAAAAGAAATGAGCTATCTAATCATGAAATGATATGGAACAATTTTAAATGGACATTACTATGTGAAGGAGTCAATCTGAAAAGACTACATACTAGATGATTCCAACTCTATGATATTCTGGAAAAAGCAAAAGTACAAAGATGGTTTAAAGACCAGGATTTGGGGAGGAATATGTGAGTAGGTAGAACACAGAGGATGTTTAGGGCAGTGAAAGCACTCTGCATGATACCATAATGATAGATGCATGTCATTATACAGAAGTCCAAACCCATAGATAATACAACAGGAAGAGTGAACTATAATGTTATAAAGAATGGACTGTCAGTGATAGTGATGTGTCCACATAAGCTCGTGAATTGTAACAAATGCATCACTCTGGTGGAGGATATTGATAATGGAGGAGGCCATGCATGTGTGGGAGTAGAGGGTATATGTGAAATCTCATACCTTTCCCTTAATTTTGCTGTGTGTGGCGTTTGAGGAGTTCATTATAGATCCTGGATATCAACCTTTTGTCTGTACTGTCATTTGCAAATATCTTCTCCCATTCCATGGGTTGGTTGCCTTTTTGTTTTCTTGACTGTTTCCTTTGCTGTGCAGAAGCTTTTGATTTTGATGAAGTCCCAAAAGTTTATTTTCGCTTTTATTTCCTTTGCCTTTGGAAGCATATCTTGAAAGAAGTTGCTGTGGCTGATATCGAAGAGATTACTGCCTATGTTCTCCTCTAGGATTCTGATGGATTCCTGTCTCATGTTGAGGTGAACCTTGAACTGCTTTTTAAAAAGCAGTTTCAATTTAAAACATAATCATAAGTACAAAGGCAGAACAGAAGGAGTTCTTGGAATGTTAAAAAGGAATGGCTGTCTTAATCTTACAAAACAAACTGAGGGTTGCTGGGTGAAGGGGGGTTGGAGAAGGGGGGGTGGGGTTATGGACATTGGGGAGGGTATTTGCTTTGGTGAGTGCTGATTCATAGACCTGTACCCCGGGGATAAAAATACATGTTTATAAAAAATAAAAAATTAAAAAAAATAAAAATAAATTTAAAAAAAGGAATGGCTGTGGTAATGCTCACCCAGCACGTGACATTTGGACAAGAAAACAAAGGAAGGGATGGAATTAGCCCTGTCACTCACTGTCTGATGGAAAAATAGCCTAGAGGACACAACTAATGCAAAGTCCACGTGGTGGGAACATGCTGGCATTTTGAGAAAGAGTAAGAAACCCAGGTGCAGATACCAAGAAATGAGCAAGTGAGAGAAGACAGAGAGACCCAGAAAGAAAAGCAAAAGAGCCCAGATCATAGGTCTTTGTAGACCTTTTATCATTATAAGAAAGTTCCTTCTACTCCAGGTTCTCTGAGAGGCACTGAATAAAGAAATCCACCGTTTTCCTATGAGTACCTGGATTTGGCTGAACATTTACATCAATTAGGAGAATCTAGGTTATGCTTGACAATTAATAACCCGCAATACAGTGACTAGATCTATAGCAGTTTTGCTAAATCTTGTTCTGCTATGCATCATCCCTTTTCAGGATTCCACACCACATCACAGGGCTCTGACAATGGCCAAGACCAGAAAAAAGGAGAGGGTAGGGGTCATAACAAATCATGCATTGGACATTAAATCCCACCTGCAAGTTTCTCTCATCACTTTCACACCCATTTTAATGATCAAAATAAACCCCATGTCCACACCTAATTTCAAGCCATGCCGGGAGGAGACATTTTTGCACTAATAAATAACCAGAATATTAATTATAAGAGTTTTTTAAAGATTTATTTATTTATTTGAGAAAGAGAGAGGGAGAGCATGTGCAAGCAAGGGGAGGGGCTGAGGGAAAGGAAGAGAGAGAATCTCGAGCAGACTCCCCACTGAGCCCAGAGCCAGAAGCAGGGATTGAGCTCATGCCCCTGAGATCATGACCTGAGCCCAGTTCGAGTCAGATGCTTAACCCACTGAGCCACACAGGCACCACTAGTTATTAGTTTTCTAAAGGGTAAAAAATTAGTCATTACACTTTTCGTTATTACCCTAATCTGATACCAATAGTAAGTAAACATATGCAATGTTGCTTTTGATATTTAGTCAGATAACATCTCTAATAACATTACGCTCATATTTCTTTCTAAATAAAAACAAATTTGTTCAGTTTCTCTATCTTCTATATATCCCAAGTTTTCATAGGAACTTAAGTTACCCTTGAGAACTATATATTTTTTTTCTGTCTGTAATTTTTCTTTTTTAAGGGAAGTCAGCAACAAATGCCATCTGGACACAGCTTTTTATCACAAATGTTTTAATTTCTTAATCATCTGTTCTGGAAATATACAGGTTTCCTTCAGTGTTTAATTTTCCTGCCCTGAGAACTATTTGACTGTTTTTGGCATCTGTGCTTCTGCCTTTTTCTGTTCACAAAGAGGCAAGCAAAGCTTTAGGGGGTTGGCAATGCCTCCATCTGCTACAAATCCATTGCTCTTGCCATGTTTTATTGCTCCCATTCTGGGAAAGAGGGTATGAAAAGAGTAATGCGCTGACTGGGAATGGATGTCCAGAGGGTAAAAATTAGTATTTTCTCATCAAACCCGAGAAGACTGCTCTGTGTTGGGCAAGAAGATGCATCATTTGACCTCTGGAAGCTGTTTTGACAGGCTCTCCTCCAAAAAGAAAGTTTCTCAGTTGAAAGGTTTGCTGAAGGGGTGCCTGGGTGGCTCAATTGGTTAAGCATCTACCCTGGGTTGAGGTCATGATCCCCCAGTTCTGGTATCCAGCCCCACACTGGGCTCACGGCTAAGGAGAGAGCCTGCTTTTTCCCCTCTCCCCCTACCCCCCACTCATGCTTGCTCTCTTTTTAAAGCCTTTTTTTTTAAAAGCCTTTTTAAATAAATATATAAAATCTTGAAAAGAAAGAAAAGAAATGTTTGCTGAGAATACGTACACTCCAGTTCATCTTCAAGCACTTGATATTTAAGTTACATGAGGCTTCTTCTTTCAGCCTTAGTCTGGATTCCATTTTGGCATTTGGAATGCCTATGATATATTTAACCAACTCTTCATTATATACTCACCTGTTGTTGTTTTTTCAAATTTTATTTATTTATTTGACAGAGAGAGAGCACAAGCAGGGGGAGCAGCAGCAGGGGAGAGGAAGAAACAGGCTCCCTGCAGAGCAGGGAGCCCTATGCAGGGCTCCATCCCAGGAGCTTGGAATCATGACCTCATCAGTAGGCAGATGCTTAACCGACTGAGCCTCCCAGGTGCCCATCACCTGATTTTAAATATGCTCATCAACCACTCTGCCTCTTGTATATATTTTGGTCTCCTCTTTTGCACTGTTAGTACTTTTCATTTGGTGACTTACGATTCCCAGCCCAGTCTTTTCCACTGCTATACATATAGATGAGCAAACCTAACCTTCAGGAATTATTTAAGATAATTTATCTTATATTTTCCATTTTCCCTCTGTGCATTTACGCTACATCATTTGGTTTCCTATTTCAACCAGAGGAAAAAGTAACACTTATTTTTTAACTGTTTCTCAAGAGGGCATTTTAACTGATTTCCAGAAATGTTGCTTTTTTAAAATAAACTCTACACCCAGTGTGGGGCTCGAACTTGGAACCCTGAGACCCATTAGCTAAGCCAACCAGGTACCCCAAGTTTTCTAAAGATTTGAGGATAATTTGCAACAAAACATATTCATCCTGAACTGCAAAGTAATGTAGGGGTTTAGCTTTGTATTTTTTTATTGTCTCAATAATAGGATAAAACAGAAAAACTTTAAGACATTATTCCTTGAGAAATAGTCAATCACATATGTAGAGGATAAACAAAAATTCAGGGTAAATATAGAATGTGTATATGCATTATTTTAATAACATATTTCATTCTAATTTTTTTAAAAAAAACTATTACATCATGTTTTATAACATTTATCCTCAAAAATGCCTGAGAACCACTAGAGAATTTCATGACAACTTTGACTCCTCCTAGGACCATTGTTCACCTTATTAGAAATACATGCACAGCCATTTTTACTGGCTTGTTCCTTTCCTACACTCATGACATCACTCGAGTGCTACATGATAGAGGGGAACATCATCCGTGACTTCACAGCTTGAGCAATGTGGCTTCCCTGACAGTGGGTATTCATGAAATCATTCCTCTTCCATAAGACTTTTTTCAAAGATAAGTGGAGAAGTCCCTCCACCATGTTAAACCTGCATATGGATCTCACACACCTTCACCGGGTAGGATTACATCTGTTTTTTAAAGAAACCTGATAGAGTCATTCTCCTCCACGGACTTGTCCCTGGCCATCCTCTTTGCCTTGCTATCCTCCTTTCTCCTTTAACGGTTTATTCAAAATTCTCAGAGATTCATCATTCATCACATTCACCATGCCTTAAAATTGCTAAATTCCATTTCTTGTGATGCAAACCCCCAACCCCATGCTGCCAATTTTTTTCATTATACTTAATGTCATCTGTGTCAAATCAGTCTCTCTGGTAGCAGGCTCCAAGACAGAGTTGTAAGCACAAGAAATTAATTGGGACTATTGACTGTGAAAGATAAAAGAGAGAGGGAGCAGGGGCACCTGGGTGGCTCAGTGGGTTAAGCCTCTGCCTTCAGCTCAGGTCATGATCTCAGGGTCCTGGGATCAGGCCCCGAGTCAGGCTCTCTGCTCAGCAGGGAGCCTGCTTCCTCCTCTCTCTCTGCCTGCCTCTGTCCCTACTTGTGAGCTCTCTCTCCATCAAGTGAATAAATAAAATCTTTGGGGAAAAAAAAAAGAGAGAGAGAGAGGGAGCAGGAGCAGGAAGATGCATGCAGGTCTGACCATGTGGGAGGAGAAGGAGAAAGAGAGGACAGAATAAGAGCTTCAGACTCAAAACGCAACTCTGAGAAGTTCTCCATTTGCCCAACAGAGGGTTCCAAAGCAAAGATGGCCCCCTTAGAGGAGGACTGTGGTAGGCAGAAATGGATATACCCTACCCGCCAGGAATGCCCAGGCATTAGCTAAAGCTGTCCATCTGTGGCTCCAGAGCTGGGGCAGATTCCACTGTATCTGGAAGCAGTAGGCTGACTGAATTTCATGCATCAAATTTTCTCCTAAAGGGAGATCTTAGTGGCACATTCCCAAGGCTGCCACATCTTTTGAGTACACATTATGTATTATTTAAATTTTTGTCTGTCTTTCCCACTAGCACCTAGTAGGTGCTCAAACAAATCTGTTAAATAAATAAATGAATTAATGAATAAAACAAGCCCAGTAGATAAGACACTTTTTGATTCATTAGGGAAATATGCGGCATGATAAAATGATGCAATGTATCATGATTAGTTTTACCCCTAGTCATTTTAACAAATAAATGTTGAAGCAACAGCCATTATTGAGATCAACAGATTTTGAGCTTCCTTAGGAGAGGTATCTAATTATTATTTTTATATTTCCACCTTTTTGCACATTGCTTGATACAAACTCAATGAAGTTTGACAAATGTGGAAATCAATAAGTGATATTCCAATATTGCAATAAAGATATCTCTTCTTTTTTAAAAGATGCAAGTGCCAGTGGTAACTTCGGAGGATTTTACTCCTATGTCATATTTTTTTCATGTGTAAACCATACTATTTCACAGCTTTGGGTATATCCTGGAACAATTACAGCAGTCATTCCTTCCAAACAGATGTAATACCACCCCAGGAAACTAAACCACATCTTATCTACACATGTATTTGGGGAGCAAAAGAACAACTTTCCTGTTAGAGGAAAATGAAATCTCTGGGGGATAACATACTTCAATAGACAAAACTTGAGAAGTGGTTTAAATCATACTGCATGTGGATTACATGGTAAAGAAAGACTGCTGATGGTATTCAAAGGTCTCATATCTTTGGGCCAGCTGTGTCCAATTACACTGGGCTTCTTGAGAAGAGAAAATGGTAACAGTAAGAAGCCTGGGGGAAACTTTAGTGGTCACAATGCACTGAGAATTTACTGATAAATAGTGCATTGAGGTTAACAAATAGGATAAGGATTAAGAGTGGACCTGAATTGTATATTTGAAGGCTGGGCATTGCTGGGTTCAGCTGTAAAGAGGACTATGTATAGAAGCAGGTGGGTCTGCTTCTATTCAGATTGTTTGAATGGTGGAGATCACACAACCCTCTAGAACTCTAGGCTCTGGGACTAGCAGGAAATTCATCACCAGAAAGAAGGAGTAGATTGTCTCTTCTAAAGTACACTGTGTTCCTAATTTTTTGCTGAATAATGGAGAAGCTGGGAATGCAAGTGTATAAATTTATCGGTACACAGCTCTCCTGTACACAGCTCTTCATATAGTTAACCATCCCTTAACTTGTGTATTATTCAGCATTCTCCAGAGAAACAGATTATGTGTGTGTGTGTGTGTATTATATAACATATATAATACATATCTATATATAGTAACAGAAATAAATATGTATAATTATTATATATATAATATATACACTATAATATATATAATAGAAATTGATTCACACAATTATGGAGGCTTAGGTATCTCATGATCTGCCATCTGCAAAGTGGAGAACCAGGAAAGCCAGTGGTATAGTTTCAGTTGAAACCCAAAGGCCTGAGAACCAGAGAAACCAATGGTGTAAATTCCAGTCCAAGGCTAAATACCAGAGAACCAGGATCACAGAAGTCTGAGGACAGGAGAAGATGTATGTCTCAGCTCAAAAAGAACTGGTTCTCCTTTGCTCTGCCTTTTTGTTCGATACAGGCCCTCAAAAAATTGTACAGTGGTCACCTGCATCAGTGAAGTAATCTTTATTCAGCCTACAGATTCAGACACTAATTTCTGCTGAAAACACCTTCATAGACATACCCAGAAATAATGTTTTACCAGCTATTTGGGCATCCCCCAGCCCAGTCAAGCTGACACATAAATTAACCATCATAACTTGTAAGATGTCATTTTCTTGATGACCCAAATGTTCTAAGACTTCACATTTATAATGAAATATGGTCATTTTTTCACTGGATGAATTATGTTAGCCATTTTGTTTTTTTATTTTTTATTAGCATTTTAAATCCACATGTAAGAAATTTGCATTTTAAAAGTTTTAAAATACCTACATATTCTTTTAACTTGAAACTATGGGAATTTACAGGCTGTATTTCATTATCTATACCCATAACTGTTTCTTAAAAATTAAAACACATGTAAAGTTTCCCTCAAAACTGAAGACAAAATACATTAACTTTAATTCAGATTATTTGCATTTTATAATGATGTTAGTCATTTGGAAGCCTAAAATCGAAAAACTTCTTCCCTCATTAAATGAACTTTTTCTCAAGACACATTTAATATACTATTTAAAGAATGCAACTTCAATTTTTAGCTTTGTCTACCATGAATAATAGTACCAGCTGAATTCACTTCCATCTCTGCCTCAGGCACATCGTGAATTTGAAGTCCTTGCAATTTCTCATTCTCTTTAAGTTAAAAATGGACTTGAAATGTCATAAGAATTTCAAACCGAGATAGAAACTGTCTAGTCTCGCTCCCGGAGTGTCACTATGTCCTATGTAAGATTCAACTGGAGAAATCTTTCGAGTTATCTTTATAAATCTGTGGTTTAAGATAGCTCATTTAAAAGGAATGAACATTATTAATCAGATTAAATAGAATCACCGGAAATCTTCGGCACTCATTTGAAGATACTAACTTATCCAATCTTCAATTGGGGGAGGTGGAGATAACAGATGAAGATAAAAATATCCATTATAGGGTATATATTGGTTCAAAAACCTTGCTGTTATAAATATTTTATTAAATTTGTCATTCTTGGGGCACCTGGGTGGCTCAGTGGGTTAAAGTCTCTGTCTTCAGCTCGGGTCATGATCCCAGGGTCCTGGGATCAAGCCCTGTATCGGGCTCTCCCCTCACCGGGAAGCCTGTTCCCCTACTCTCCCCTACTCTCTCTGCCTGCCTCTCTGCCTACTTGTGATCTCTCTCTGTCAAATAAATAAATAACATCTTTAAAAATAAAATAAAATTTGTCACTCTTGAAATAACAACTGAGAAGTTTACCATGGAGGAAATATGTAGACTTAAAATGTTACCAAATAAGGAAACATTTTATCATATAAAATTTTCACAAAAATCAAAAGTACCTAAAAATCCCAAAATATAAAAAGGCAAAGAACGGATACAAAGGAAGAAATACAGATTAAAGCAAACTTGTGGTTCATAATTTAATATCATTAATAGTCATGTAAATGGAAATGCAAGCAATTAAGATGTTATATTTTACTAACGTATTTAAGAATAGGCAAAACTCTAGGCAGAAAGTCAAATGTCAATGTGAATAAAATAAAACCACTACACTTCTGGGAATTTAGTATATTTATTTTGTAGACAACTAAGTAGAAAAGGCAGCAAACTGTATAGTATCTACTTTAAAGAAAATAACCATAGTGTTCAAAGCACATGTATATATAATGAAGACAAGACCAGAAAAGAAATATATCAAGTGGCTATGATGATTGTTTTTGGAATTAAGATGGATTTTTTTCTACTTTAGTTTCACACATTATCTTTAAATAGTTTTAATGTTTTCATAATATTAAAATAATCATTATAAAATATCATTGAAACATGAATATATTACTATTTAATATTATATAAAATTAAATCTGAAGCTTGTAAAAATATGGAAAAGGAAGGTGGGGTATTACACAGAAAAAAGTATTATTAAGATTTTGAAAACAAAGTTTTTTGTATTGTTTTTGACTGGCTATGTTTGTTGTAACATCTTTTGAACAAGAAATGACATTGATAAATATGTATTTCCCAGATGCTAGATTTTATGTGATTTGTCAGAAAATGTAAATTTTTTTAATAGACTCATTCACATCCTCTGATAGGTGTTAGCTTTTGTGTATTAGTGCTATTTGACCCTGTAAGAACTCGTTTATTTTTAATTTTGTGGATTTCATCATTTTGCATGCCTTTGACTTGTGAAACGTGACACATGAAATTTTTCTGGCTAAGCTTCTTCTATTCAAATGACTTTTTTTCAGGAAAGCAAAAGATTTACATCTTATTAACAAAAGTCGTGATGCTTTAGAGAAAGAAAAAGGTAACACAGAATGACTGAGTTTCAAAATGTCAATTCAGTAATATTTGAGACAAAATACAGCGTACATGAGATATCAGCTGTTGTTTTCATGTAACTTTTATTAAACCACAATTTCAAACACTGCAATTATTTAACAAAAAAAACATTTTCTGAGCCTTCCTCTGTGTCCGGCACTTTGCCACCATTGTCACATTTAATTCTCAAACCAGCCCTGAGAGAGGTGAGTCTATTATTATTCCCAATTCATTGATGAAAAAAAACGCAGTCTTCAAGAGATTTCGTAAATTGTCCAAGAATGCGCAGGAGTTGAGTAGACCACTGGGGATCCAACCCAAGCCATCTTGACCCTAGAGCTGGAGTCTTAAGCTGAAACTACCTCCCTCTCCTTAATGTTCCTCTGCCATTTCTCTTCCTTATGTATGAGATACATCCAATCCCTCCTGCAATAGCTCTCATGCAACCTCAGAAGAGCACGCATTCAATTACTCCTCCAACAAATCGTCACCGAGCATCTTAATTTAATTCAGAAAGAAAACTACTTCCTTCCTCAGGCTTGAGGTGGCTTCGGGCTCCAGAAGTTCTTGGGAGAGAAGCATCTGAGCACCTTCTTCCCCAGGTCACTCTTCTACTCTGTTTCTTTCCTTTTACAGTTCAGGTTCTGACCCATCCAGGGTCAGACACAAGAAGTGAGAGGATTAAAAGAGATTTTAGAGGGCTGGTGCTGTCAGGCTCTATGAGAGCGTTCTCTAGGTTTGACAAACGCTTGAATGCCCATCTTTTTATCTCAAATGCTGAGGACATTTTCAGAGTCTCCCTGGGGAGCCGCCTTCTCAGAAAGCGGTAGTGCGCCCTCTACTGGACATTCTTTGCTCCTGTCTCAATCCCCGAGTTTCTGGCACCCCCTTTGTTCCTTGCTTTGCTGGATTGTAATCTGTGGGCTCACTCAGCGTGAGCGTGAGCATAAAAAACACAGACATTCGCTTCACCACCAGCTGAAGTCATCTCCAACACAATGCAGCCTGTCTCCTGCTCCTCCCTCTCTCTCTGGCCTATCTAGACACACCTCCCGGTGCAGCACCTTAGGCTGCCCACAGGTGACACATAGGAACTCCCCACTCTCTTAGTGCTTTAACTTCATCCTTTCTCTCTCAGCCTCAGATAAAGGGGAATCATCTCTTCATTTTTGCCCATGTTGTGAGGGGAGAAGGAAGAAAGACAGCAACAGGGAGGGGCAGACAGAATTTCAACAACTCTGCAAATAATTCTATCACTAAAGATTCCTTCTAATGCTTTTAATGCTGGTGATTGGAAATCCCTGACACCAGCCCCTGTTTATAAATGAATGCACTGCAACTATTGTATTATTGTTCCCTTTGTCTCTCTATGGACACTGAGATACTAAGAACAGCATTTTAATAAGGTAATACATACCATAGCCTTCTTCTTCCCAGTAACCCTCCCCTACCCAGCATCAGTTTGCTCTATGACCCTAGTTCTCGACGTTGCTGCTCTCACATGCTTTCCCTTACTTGGAAATAGCAGCACAAAGTTGATTTTTTTTTTTTATTCTGTTGTATTTTCAGTATTTGGAACTATGAGTGCTGTAGCACTTTTACTATGTTCTCAGTAAATATTGGAATAAAAGGATGACTCCCTCACAAAAACAAAGGGGTTTGACTCAGTATTAGCCAAACTCTTCTAACCTATACTCCTGTCTTCAAGAAACTAATTAATGGCCTCAAACATTTTTTTGTAAGTACTGAAATGCACAAAGAGGTTCAATCTTCAAACACCCCCTTGAGAAATCATGAAGAAAGTTTTCTCTATAATTGCCTCTATTCCAGAAATCAAGATTACACCTTTGTTACCAATGAGTTATCTGTTACTAAATATCTTCAAGTAATAATCAAATGTTGGCTATACTTTAGAACTAAATGCTTCTCTGTAAAACAATAAAAACATTACTCATTTTCAGGGTGACTGAGTGGCACAATCAGTCAAGCATCCAGCTCTTGGTTTAGGCTCAGGTCACATTCTCAAGGTCCTGAGATCGAGCCGCCTACCCCTTGACTACATCCTCAGTGTGAAATCTGCTTCAGGATTCTCTCCTTCTCCTTCTGCCATGCTCATGCTTGCTCTCTCATTCTATTTCCCTAAAATAAATAAATAAATAAATCTTTTAAAAAATACTCCTCCTTTTCAATAGTCATCTCAACCGGATTGAAAAGTGAGGTAATAATATGGCAAGCAACCTCAAAAAAGGGCTCCAGTGATTCCTGCTTCCTGGTATTCCTCCTTTTTTTTGTACAGTGTAGGTAGACCTAATGGACTTCTTCCAAAGAATAAGAGATGACAAAAATAATGGGATATCAGCCCTGAGATTAGGTTACAAAAAGAATGGGACTTCTGTCTGGGGCTGTCTCTTGTTCTCCTGCTCACTAAAGGAGAGACCTACATGTCGAGGAACAGGGCCCATGGCTAAGTTTAACAAGGAACTGAGGTTTTCCTTTCCAGAGCCCTTGAGTAACTAAATGCTGACAATAACCCATGAGTGAAGTTAGAAGCAAATCCTGCTGGCCTCCCACATCCCACATGTGGAGCCCTCAGAGGAGACCACAGCCCCATCCCACACCCTGACTCCATGAAGGACCCTGGGTGACGGGTGTCAAGCTAACCCACACCCAGATTTCTAACCTACAGAAATTGTGAAACCATAAACATTGTTTTAAGCTGCTATATGTTAGAGTAATTTGCTGTCCAGCAATAAAGCTCATAAGTATTTACAAATAAATATATAAATAAATCGTGATCCATCTATTTTTCTTAATCTGTACAGGATATATGTTTCCTTTCTAATTTATTAAGATTTATATTTTCAATAAGAGCTGAAATCAAAATGATTTTTATATTTGCTTTTCAGGCTATCAGAACTTGTTAGAAACAGAATGTCTGATTAAGTTAATATTTCAAGTAATAGATTGTTTAATCACAGAAATATTAGTAATATTAATAATTTCTTAAATGCATCCAAGTATCTAGTGTTCTACTCAAAAGATTATTCTCATGTTGTGTTTCCCTAAACCTCTGATAGTCCTATAATGTATATGTTATTTTATTTATAGGCGAGAACAAAACTCAAAGACTGTAGTCTCATACTTACATGATTCATATATTTTATTTGTTTACCTGGAGAGCCCTGAGCCCCACCTTTATCCAACAAATTCTTCCTCAGATTTCAAAACCCAGTTAGACTCTCTCTTTCCTTGTTTTGCCTCCCCTGACTTTTGCAGAATTAATCTCTCCCATTATCTCCAGGCACATAGTCCTGTTAGAGCTTTTCACAGTATCATAATTGCTTTTGCTTGGTGGAATCTTCTTCACTAACTGTAAACTTCTATTAGGCAGGAATATTTTTCAATAATCTCAACACATATTACAATATCTGACATAGAGCAGGTACTTAATAAATGACTCTTACATTAGTGAACAAAGTACTAAATTATGCATTCTCAGTAAGAGAGATATCACTGCCAAGAAGACAAAAATTGGCTTTTGGAGAAGGATTGAACAAAATCTTATCTATTTCATGCACAATACACAATAATGGATATATTGCAGTATATAAGCATGTATCCAATATTCCTGTGTAATTAAAATTTCAATGGGAGTAGGCTCATTAGAAAAAAGTGTCTGAAAGTTCTCCTTAGAAAGTCAATAATGAAAAAAGGTTGGAAAACACTGTATTAAATGAACTGTGCAGTTACAGAGGTGAAACCTGGACACAGATTCTCTGATGGAGTTTTTTTCAAACACACATGCAGGCGCACACATACACACACGCTCCTTATCTAAATAAACCCTAATGACATGACTAATCTACTTTACATGGCCCATATACAGTTTAGTTTTGTTTTATGTAAATACTTAAACGTTTAAGCACAATCATACAGGCCAGGGTTTGCAGGGACTATTTTAACAATGGTAATTATGCGATTAGCTTCAGAGAAGTTAGCCTCTCCCAAGGATTTCCACCCCATTAACAATCACCTGCAGTTCACAGTGCAAAACAGTCTCCCACTGTCAAGTCGGATTAATGCTTTCCTTAGCCTTTTTGAATCATTCCATGACTAAAAATCAATTGCTACAACGGCACTACAGCTGCCCGTCAACCCTCTGGATCAGCTTCTTTGTGACCATTTGTCAAATCTCGTGCCAAATACCTTAGAAAATTTGTCAAAATAATGGTAATGGCTGTTCAACATTCAGTGTACAAGAGATTTGTACAGCAGTCCCATCATAAAAAATCAACACCACTGAATACCCACTGTGCACGACTATTTGTAGAAGGCAAAAGTAGGAATTTACTGTCTGGATCTAAAAATGCATGTGAGGTGTCTGGGTGGCTCAGTCGTTATGCGACTGCATTCGGCTCAGGTTATGATCCCAGGACCCTGGGATCCAGTCCCACATCGGGCTCCCTGCTCAGTGGGAAGCCTGCTTCTCCCTCTGCCACTCCCCCTGTTTGTGTTCCCTCTCTCACTGTCTCTCTCTGTCAAATAAATAAATAAAATCTTTTTAAAAAAATAAATAAAACGTGTGTGATCTTGAGCTGAACAACGATGGAGAACACTTCCACCCAGTTTATAGGAGCTGGAGACCCAGCGTCTTTCTGCAAAGGCACAGTGGAAGTGTCGGTTTATGAAGACGAACTTAAATTATTCTTTCTTAGGTCTCCAACAGACTTTTTTTAAAAAAAAGGAAAAAGCAGCCCTATCCAGGCAATTCCTAAGTGAATGTTGCAAACATCCACTGAAGTCTTAAACTTCCCATGCTGATCGTTAATAATTGATAACGTCAAGTGAAGGAATTACTTTCATCACATGTATCTGTCATTTCCTCCAAAAGGACAACTTCTGGCCGAAAATCTCAGAAATCGGTAAAAATCTCATTTTAATACTCAAAGCAGTTCTTTCCAGTGACTAAAAAGAAGTGTGGGGATTTAAAGAAGGAAAGTGAAAATCAATGCTTTAAGTGTTTCAGAATTGCAGGCTTTTAGAAGACAGCACGCCTTTTTCTTGCTTTTCACACTATGTCCCAATTTACGACCATCGCTCCTTTCCTCCCACATCAGCCTACTGTCAGAGAAGCAGGCGACTTCAAATACATACTCTGAGTGATGGGGTAGTATAAAATTTCAAATATTAATATTTGGATGTGATGAACATTCCCTGGCCCGGAGCGAAGGAAAGAGAGAGGAAAAGGAAAAGGTGAGTAGATGTTGTGAGTCCCTGAGAAAGCAACACCTGCCCACCCAAGCTTCCAGTCTGAGCAAGAAAGGAGGCTAGGCAGAGAGGGTTGGGGAATTTGGAAGTGGAAAGTACCTGTGTCTATTTCCCCGCTTGCCTGGGTGGAGCACTAGGAAATAACAAAACCCCAGAGCAGAGCAGAGCCGGAGGGATTTATCTAGGCTGATCAGACTGAGAGAGCCTCAGAAAATTCCCCAGGTCTCAGCAGATCTCCAAAAACAAAGGGCTTCCCCTGCACCTGACAGGAGCCTGAAAGGGATGCAGACTTTACATCATGTCCCGGAGAGTCCTGAAGGCCAGTATGGGGCCGGGGGAGGTAGAATGATCTCCTTGAACAGACAAGGAGCTCAGGAAGAACTTGCAGGTTTACAAGAATAGAAAAACAAACAAACAAACAAACAAACCACAGTAGTGACCTGCGTGGTCTAGTTTACTATCCAGATGGGACAATTGGTGTCCACAGGCTTCCAGGCAGGGCTGGTAGCGGTAGGGGGTTGAACCGCCCATCTGTACCTCCTTGTCTGTCCCTCCACTCCTTCGTTGCCAATCACCAGATAATCCTCCCTTTCCCAAGGATTTTCACAATTATCTTACGATCTTCTCTTTCCTTCCTTTGTTAGGAGTATACCAATGACTTCTTTCCTCTCTTATTTGGTCTGCTATGTGAAGGGGGAACATCAGATACACCAGCTCTCATTCATAACAATATACTAGGGCTTTAATTCAGATAATTCTTTAGGAGTAATTCTGAGCAGCGCCATTTAGGCATGTTTTATGCTAAGTCTTACATCCATAAGAAGAGCTACAACTCAAGTGAGAGAGTCCAGGGAATAAAAAAAAAAAAAAAAAAAAAAATAGAATACTTTGTTTTAATTTGAAACTTTTCTTAAATATTTGACATAAATCTCCAGAAGAAAAAAAAATTAAATGTAGCCATCTTACTGAGAGAAGGTCATTTTGCCAAATGGACGGGGTGGGGGGGTGGTAGAACACATATGTGCTCCCTTAACAAACATAATTTGTCTTAATATGAGCGCCTAGCAGCCATTTTACACATTTTATATTTCACATGGAGAAATGTATTTCCTGACTACCCAAGTAAATTTTCCTCCAATCCCCTTCTTGGGTCCCACAGTGTAATTTTATATTTTCACGATTAAATTTTCCAGGTAAAAATAATTGTTGCTGCTTCTAATAGAAGGAATAACAACTTTCTTAGACTATTAAAGTCAAGAAAGAATGAGCTTCTTCAGGACCACGAATAAACAGAATTCGGAAGGATTTCAATCTTTCTGATTCCAATCAGCACACAATGAAGTGTGACAAGTGCATCTGGCAAGAACTCACAAGGACCTATGTGTTCACGAGGGTTTCACCTGCTCTATTTTTTTTTTCCTGTTTTCTGGTTGTTTCCTTCATGGAATGTTACATTCACTGATGTGGGTCAGTTACCATTGTCATCAATGGCTATGTCCCTACCATAAATTCATGGACCAATCTATTACGCTCGAACAGTGTAAAATACTCCACAGGTTTATTCATCACAGAAAGACTGGAACATTCTACAGAATCCCTTGTTTACTTTCTCAGACATCCCACTTCCTATCAATTACTGGAAAAGTGTATCTGACCTTAAACCAATTTTTACTTTCTATCTTTGTTCTATCATAGGCAGAACATGTGCTCTTATGATGCCAAAATCTATCTGCAGCCAGGTGCGGGGTACAGAGCTACGTGCTAGGACCAGGGAGAGTTTCCTCCCTCACAGGATTCCTGCGTGGTCACTCTACACCTGTGGTCCCCTGCTCTCTCATACTGTCTCTAAAGCATGTTATGTAAAAAGTCTGGGAGTTTCTTTCTAGACAGTTAAATAAATGTCTTGAACACTTTTTTAAAAAAATTTTCTCATTTATGTTTTAGATACCTAGTTCAAACACTTCTAGTATTTAGTTCTAAATTAGTATTGTAATTTTTAATATAGCAGCATAATTTAATAGGAGAATGATCAATCTCGAAGATGATTTTCTATGTTGACTTTTAGGAAAGTTTTATTATATTACATAGAGAACTTTTCAGTGAATAAGTTGATAAAATATAACCAGAAACATGAATTTGGTTACTCTAGAACCATCTGAATAGCTAAAGATTAACTCCAAAAAAAAACAAATAATAGTGACATCAACATTTATTGAGCACTTGATATATGCCTCCCACTCTTCTTAAAGGTAAAAATGTATTAACTCATGTAGTCTTCATAATAAAACTATGAGATAGGTGTTATCATGTCCTTATTTTATTGATGAAGAGAAAGAGAGGTTAAGTAAATTAAGTAAATTTCCCTTACACAGTTAGTAAGATGCACAACATGGACTCAAATCCCTGCTATCTTGCTTCAGAGATCCTATGCTTATCTAGAGTGCCTCTAATATAGACCAAGTCTTAATGATACATCCATAAGACCAATGAAACAAAGTGGACGAATAGATAGAAAGATGATCAATGATAGACAGACAGACAGATAGAGATCTCTATTCCTGAGGCAGTAATTCAAACCAATCCATATTTCAAGCTTCACATCAATCTTAGATATACTTTTTTTCACTCAAAACTATCTTCCCTTTATTACATCAGGAGCCCTGGATACAGAGATGACCAAGAGGCAGATTCTTCCCTTATAAAGTTCAGAGTCTAGAAGGGAAGACAGATAAGAAAATAAATTATTACAACACCACAAAAGAAAAACAACAGAAAGAAGCCAAAGCTGAAAAGGAGTAGGAGTAGAAAATAGGAAGAGAAAAAAATCAAGCTTCTATAATGTTGCTATTATAAAATAATATTTAAAATTCATTTAAATCTGCATATCTGAATTTTCTAGGCTGATTGAAGAGGGAGTTTCCTTTTTCAATATTTTGGTCAAGCTGAGGACAACAGACATGACCTTGTAAGAAGTGCAGCAGATAGCATAGGAACTTGTTAAGATCAAGACAACAGGATCAAAATGGAGTTGCTTATGCTAAGCCTCATGTCACCAAACTGAATTACAGTTTCTGCTCTCCCAGAAATAAAATCTTAAACCAGCCAATCAGGAATCTCCTGATCAGCACTAGTTAGATAATCTGCTTGACAGACCTCTGCCATCCCCTAAACTTTGCAATAATCAGCCCACTTTTTTGCCTAGTATAACTTTCTTGTTCCACCCTTTCTCCTCATAAAAGTCTTCCATTTTGTACAGCAACTTGGAGCTCCTTCCTATCTGCTAGATTGGATGCTTCCCGATTCAAATCAATTTTCACTCAACTAAACAGTGAAAAAATTTAATATGCCTCAGTTTATCTTTTAACACTGGGAAGCCATTCCCATGCAGCACATTGCTCAGGAGCAAGGATTTGGGTCAAACAAATTTCGGTCTGATTTTCATCTCTGGCACAAAAGAACTTTGTGGGTTTGGGGAAGTTACTTACAGTTTGGTAAGCACAAACGGAGGCTGACTGGATTTTATTTCCAGCTTGAAACCCATACAACTTCTTTGAAAACCTGAACATCACTTCTCTATCAAACTTCTGTTGTGTTTTAACTAAAACTAGTGTTTCTCAATGTTTCCTAGGTGTCAGGCATTGTTTTAAGTACTTCGCAAATATTTTTCCATTTAAAACTCACAAAGCCAGTTTCAAGTTCCCACATCACTCTTGAGGAAATTAGGCCACTTAGAGATAAAGTTAAAATGCCCAAGGTCCTGGAGCTAATAGATGGTGAAGTTAGAATTCAAATCCAGATGGGGGAGACCAAAGAGACTAACCTTGAACCCACCTGTAGTAACTTTCAGAAAATTTCAAAAGCATTTAATGAAATGCTTTCATTCCTTAAAAGAATACACACACACATACTGTATGATGGAATTCATAGGACTTCCTAGAATATGACAGTGGAGGTCAGAAATGATACTTTTCTGCATGGAAGAAATTGACTGGAAGACCACATAAGAGATTTTTTTTCAAGTGATAAAAATGTTACCTATGTTATTTTGAGGGGTGATTAAATAAACATATCCAATTGCCAAAGTTAATGAAACTAAAACTTTTTTAAGATTGGTGTTTTTTAATTATTTATGCTTTTTACCACAGTAAAAATAAATAAAAGTAAACCTGCAAAAGCATTTATACCATGAACTCATTCGTTCATATGATAAATACACATATATATTTACCATTTACATCAGAGTTCCTCTACCTTGATGCTAATGATGTTTTGGGCTACATAAGTCTTTCCTGGGGAGTGGGAGAAATGGTTGTCCTGTGCATTGCAGGATGTTTAAAAGCATCTCTGACCACTACCCACTACATGTCAGTAGCATCCCCCAGTTGCAACAGACAAGAATTCCTCCAGACGTTGCCAAATATCTCCTGGTGCATTGTGGGCGGTGGAGGCCTGACCTGATTGAGAACCACTGATTTGTATGTACGTATACACAAGAAATGGTACCTGAAGGAATGTTTGCAAAGAAGAGTGAAGCCATTACATTTGGATAATGGGAATGCAGCTATTTATTTTCTTCTTCTAAATGAATATATGTATACTATCATTATGCATGAATGGGTTTACAGTACACATGCTTCTGCAGACATACTTTTCATTTTTTTTATTGATGTGAAAAGCACAAACAATAAAAAAACACAAATGTTAATGGTTCAGTTGGATTAATATCGATAACACACACAATCAGCATACATCATTTTACCCAAACCTATTTTAAAATCTAAACATCTTCTAATTGTCAGAGAGTTTCACTCATATGTGGAATATAAGAAACAGCACAGAGGATCATAGAGGAAGGGAAGGAAAACTGAATAGGAAGAAATCAGAGATGGAGACAAACCATGAGAGACTCTTGACTCTGGGAAACAAGCTGAGGGTTGCTGGAGGGCTGGGGCATGGGGCTGGGGTAACTGGGTGATGGGCGTTAAGGAAGGCACTTGTTGTAATGAGCACTGACTATTATATGCAACTGACAAATCATTGAACTCTAATCTAGTGATGTACTATATGTTGGTTAATTGAATTTAAATATGAAAAAATAAAATCTAAATATCTTAAAAAGAACACTATACTTACGGGAAAATTCGAACTCGATGGCCCTGACAGGTGCTAGCTGGAGACAAGTTTCTGTAGGACTGAAGCTAAAGCTGGCAGTCCTTGCAGCAACTAGAAGTGGTAAAAACGATGAAACAAAACCAGGGCCTGGCAACACTGCCACAGCTCTGGAGACACAGAGGAGCTCTGATACATCTCAAGGCAGAGGCCTCAGAAATGGGTTATAAGTTGGAATCGGTCTAAGAGATTAAAACAAGTCAGAAACAAACAGGACAGAAAGAAAGTAGCCCATGACAAATCGCTCAGAATGATTGTAACATTTGAAGTATGTTCTTTAAAAAAAAAAAAAAAAAAAAAAATTCATTCATTTATTTGATGGGGGCAGGGTGGAGAGCATAAGCACGGGGAGCGGCAGGCAGAGGGAGAGGGAGAAGCAGGCTCCATGCTGAACAGAGAGCATAATGCAGGGTTCTATCCCAGGACCCCAGATTCATGACCTGAGCCAAAGGCAGCCGCTTAATGGACTGAGCCTCCCAGGTACCCCTTGAGATATGTTCTTTTAAGAGCTAGCTGACCACTTAGAAAATGAACTATTTCTACTTAGCACACCTAAAATATTCCTGAGTCCTCCTGCATCCATTCAGCATGCTGGTGACCTTCACCTTGCTCAGGGTTTTCCCACTCAGTCTCAGTATCCCACCAGTGTCTGAACTATGTGCTCAGCTCACACTTCTTGCTGTGAGTTCATCCCTCAGACATTAAGATAGACCTGGATATCCTGACTCATGGTGTCCCTTACCAGATTCCTATCCTCCTCCTCTGGCACTTTTCCCCTCTGTTCTGTTTAAATAATCCTTCCCTTGACCCAGTTGCATTTCCCATGACCCACCCATGTCAAGCTAAAAGCGCACGCAGCCTATGACAGAGACAATGCACCACAGAGATCTTCAATCTTCAATATATACTTTAGAACTAGTAACTGAACAAACATGTGTGGAAAACCTAAAGCCAGCAAAACAATTACAGCTTACTAGGTAAGGAAATCTGGTGTATAAACAGGTTGTGAAAGAATCATATCAAAGATTGTTGATTTTAGACATTTTGTTTTTAGTGTAATACTAGTTCCTAGAAAGTGAGAAGTCAGTTGAAATGCCATAATTTTAATTTTTTTTTTTAATTTATGAGAGAGAGGTTGGGAAGGAGGAGCAGAGGGAGAGAGACAAAAGCAGACTCTGAGCTGTGTGGAGAGCCAGGAGCCCCACATGGGGCTCGATCTCATGATCCTCAGATCATGACCTGAACCAAACTCAAGAGTGGATCACTTAAATCAGACAACAAAAAGAAATAAAAGGTATTCAAGCTGACAAAGAAGAGCTCAAACTCTCTCTCTTTGCTGATGACATGATACTTTATGTGGAAAACCCAAAAGACTTCACCCCCAGATTACTAGAAGTCATATAACAATTCAGTAATGTGGCAGGATACAAAATCAATGCACAGAGATCAGTTGTTTTCCTATACACTAAAAATGTAACTGTAGGGCACCTGGGTGGCTCGGTGGGTTAAGCCTCTATCCCAGGTCATAATCTCAGGTCCTGGGATTGAGTCCTACATTGGGCTTTCTGCTTGGCAGGGAGCCTGCTTCCTCCTCTTTCTCTCTGCCTGCCTCTCTGCCTACTTGTGATCTCATTCTGTCAAATAAATAAATAAAATCTTTTTAAAAAATGTAACTGTAGAAAGAGAAATTAGGAAATTGATTCCACTTAAAATAGCATCAAAACTATAAGATACCTTGGAATAAAGCTAACCAAAGAGGTAATGGACCTATACTCTAGAAACTACAAGAATACTCATGACAGAAACTGAAGAAGACACAAAAATATGGGAAAACATTCCATGCTCATGGATTGGAAGAATAAACATTGTTAAAATGTCTATGCTGCATAGAGCAATCTATACTTTCAATGTTGTCCTGATCAAAATAACAATGGCATTTTTCAAAGGGCTGGAACAAATAATCCTAAATTATATGGCACCGGAAAAGACCCTGAATCACAAAAAAAATGTTGAAAAAGAAAAACAAAGCTGGGGGCATCACTCAACTCTATGGTCAACTAATCTACAAAGCAGGGGAAAATATCCAAGGGATAAAAGACAGTCTCTTCAATAAATGGTGCTGGGAAAATTGGACAGCTATATTCAGAAGAATGAAACTGTACCATTATCTTTCACCATACACAAAGATAAACTCAAAATGGATAACAGACCTCAATGTGAGACAGGAATCCATCAAAATCCTAGAGGAGAACATAAGCAGTAACCTCTTTGACATCAGCCACAGCAACTTCTTTCAGGACATGTCTCCAAAGGAAAGGGAAACAAAAGCAAAAATGAACTTTTGGAACTTCATCAAGATCAAAACTTCTGCACAGCAAAGGAAATAGTCAACAAAATAAAGAGGCAACCCATGGGATGGAAGAAGATATTTTCAAATGACCTTACAGACAAAGGGCTGATACCCAAGCTCTATAAAGAACTTCTCAAACTCAACACCCAAAAAAATATTCAAGTCAAAAAATGGGCAGAAGACATGAACAGACACTTCCCCAAAGAAGACATACAAATGGCTAACAGACACATGAAAAAATGTTCGTCATCATTAGCCATCAGGGAAATTCAAATCAAAACAGCATTGAGATACCACCTTACACTAGTTAGAATGGCCAAAACTGAAAGGCAGTGGAGAGACTATGGAGAAAGGGGACCCTCTTACACTGTTGGTGGGAATATAAGTTGGTGCAGCCACTTTGGAAAACAGCGTGGAGGTTCCTCAAAAAATTAAAAATAGAGCTACCTTATGAATATTACTGGGTATTTACCCCAAAGATAAAGATGTAGTGAAAGGAAGGGCCACATGCACCCCATGTTCATAGCAGCAATGGCCACAATAGCCAAACTGTGGAAAGAGACAAGATTCCCTTCAACAGAAGAATAGATAAAAAAGATGTCATCCATATACACAATGGAATATTACTCAGCCATCAGAAAGGATGAATACCTAAGTTTTGCAACAGTATGAATGGATCTGGAGGAAACTATGCTAAATGAAATAAGTCAAGCAGAGAAAGTCAATTATCATATGGTTTCACTTTTTTGTGGAACATAAGGAATAGCATGGAGGATATTAGGAAAAGGAAGGGGAAAAGGAAGGGTGGGGATCGGAGGGAGACACAAACCATGAAAGACTATAAACTCTGAGAAACAAATTGAGGGTTTTAGAGGGGAGGGATGGGAAGGATGGGTTAGCCCAGTGATTTGTATTAAAGAGGGCACGTATTGCATGGAGCACTGTGTGTTACATGCATACAATAAATGATGGAACACTACATCAAAAACTAATGATGTACTATGTGGTGGCCAACATAACATAAAAAAAAAAAAAAAGAAATAGCAATATGGGAAAATCTTTTAGGCATACATACTATAAATTCTAACTAAATTATGTCATACTACATACAATTCATTAATAATACAGCATACTAACCTATAACCTATAGTTCCAGTCAAGTATTACAATAAATATATGTAGATTAAAAAAAAAGTGGGTCACTTAACTGACTGAGCCACCCAGGTGCCCTGAAATACCATAATATCTGATGGCAATGCCCTGTGTTCTTCTTTATTAGAACCCATAATAGTGACTGCAATCATCCGAACATAATACAAGCACAATGAATGATTATTTAATTATCTAGAAAGTAAGTTTACATAAATGGTACTAAAAATTTAACCCTCTATTTCCTAGCTTCATCCAGCAAAATAAATGCACAGACTCACAAAATCAATCCCTTCTTCTCCCCTCAGTTCTGGTGATCAACATTAGGAATTTTTAATTAAGATGATTCTTATCCATCATTTGCAGATATTTCAGATGTTTATTTCATGAACTCAAATAGTTTTATCTAGCTGATCTAATTTATAGAAGTGCTATTTTTAAGGATAAATAGAAATTTGGAAATAGTTTAGTGTAGTGACCCTACTGTTAATTTAGAATTTTAATCCGAAGAGAAATCTAAAGTTACTTTACTGTTTTCAACAAATGTAGACTTTTTAAGAAAAGATTTTAAAATAATTTGGTTAAATTAGCAAATACTTTCACTTTCTTACTCTGATTTCAAAATAACCATTTTGCTTTTTCCTTTACTATCAAAATCAAAACTATATTCTTTACTTACTGAAGACTTTATCATCAAAATTACACACTACACACACACACAAATATCAAGGGTTTACGATAAAATTAAAATGTGATTCTGCATTAAGGCATTATCTACTGTCTAAAAAAAAAAAAAGTCTTTTACACCTCATGAGAAATTTGGAATCAGAAATATATATGGAAATTTTCCCAAAAATGAGAAATTGGTTATAAGGAAGATGAATATAAATGCTAACTCAAATGTGAAGCTTCTGCTTTTTAATACCTCATTGAATACTGAGTATTTAGGAAAGATGATTTAATATTTCTTGAAATCTGTGCTTTAAATGAACTAGTTCATAATGTTTGTGTTCACTGTTTATCATACCAAAGCAAAGTAAATCTCTATGCCCTTCAAAATAATTCTTTGCTGCATTAAATCCCAACTATATAAAATGATTGCTATTTGGACAACATTCATTTTCTGTGACAATACATGATACTCTAAAACTCAAATGCCATGATTTATCCTGGCCAAACATTTAGCTCTAAGCTTGATGCATTTCTGAACACTGAAATCTCCTACAATTCCTAATATTGCCAATACTTATTTCATAAAATTCAAAAAGGAAATCTAATTACCACCAGGAAAGTGATTTCCAAAATGACTTACAACCAGGAAAACATAATCATGAGAGTTGAAAGGAAGGACCACTTGATTTTCTAAATAGCTATGTTATTTTTATAAAAAATAATGTACTCCAATTAAGGACTAAAAGATAATCCCATTTGGATTTGTTTTTTGGTATTTCTAATAAAAATTGATATTTAGGTTTTTTAAAAATGTAACAGCTTCAGTACACTTATACATCACATTTTTATGCGAAACTAAATAGGTCATAATAAACTCTTTAGATTGTCCTTAGGGACTCATTTTAAAAGATGATATGCTCATTTGCAAACCAGTATTTTATCTATAAACATTTTTCAAAGCTTTTCAACTGTGATAATACCACGGATAATATTGTGGTTAAAAAAATAACTGACAACAGGCTTGCGTGTATTAACAAATAATATATTCCATTTCTTTAAAATATAAACATAGCTTTTAAAGCATTCTCTGTTTGACTAAAATGAAATGAATGTCACAGGTACTTCTTACATCTGAGAAAATTTATAAAATCACATTTCCCTGAGGTTTAAAAAAATGGATCCAGACCGGATATGATGTCTGGGATTTGCTTCAAAAACTCCAGGAATAGGAGAGTGAAAGAAAAGAAATGACACAAGACTAGCTAGAAGCAGATGATTTTTAAGGTCAGAAGGTGAACTCACATGGTGTGGGTTTGGTGGAGAGTGGTGAACTCAGGCGATAGTGGGAAGGCAGAAAGGTGGGTCATTATATTATTTGGTCTACTTCTGTATATGTTTGAAATAAAGAGTTTTAAAATGAATAAAAAATATATGCACTCCATGTCCTTGTGTTATTTTTACATTTTAAGTAATATACAAATATATTTTACCTTTAGAACAAATTTGTCTAAAAAAATGTATATGGTCTCATTTTCCTTAATTTAGCAGAAGAAATGTCTTTTAAAGAGAGTTTCTCTGCTCATAAATGTGCTTATCTTAGCTATTTATATATGGGCAATTCTTTTTCTTCACAAGGGAACCAAATCTGCCTAAGGAAATGTTTTAATAAAATATTTAATAAAATAAAATAAAAAGGCTTAATAAAACATTTACTTCAAATTTGTCTTTTCTACATATCAAAGAGACCATTCCATATAACTTCTAGTTAATCCATATGTTCAGCATTTATGTGTATCTCTGCATGATTCGTGAACTGCATAGGACCTCATTCAAATAGTAAATAGGTAGATTGCAAACAAGTGTTCTGGGACCCATATAGGCAAAATAAGAATCCCATAGAAAAGTGACTTTTTGCTCATGTGCATAACATCCCAAAGGAGGTAGGGATGCCAGGGGTTGAACTAGTAACATAACAAGAGACCTAAGAGCTAACATTTATGGAGGGTTCACCATGACTCGCATTATTTACACCTACATGTCCTTTTATTCTCTCAGTAAACTTTTAGATCAGCATTGGGAGAATCCTTATATCACAGACACAGTAAAGAAGACTCAGAAGCTATGTATCCCCAGGGTTCTCCATGAGAAGAGAATCCAGAAATCAAACTCTGATCTCTCTATCCAAAGAACTCCTAAACACTGTTAATTGCCACATCATGAACCACTAACATATTACCCTTGAAACAGAATAAATTGTTAGACACTATAATACTCTTTTCTTATAAATAAATATATAATGAAATAGCATAATTTAGGATATTAGTGTAAATAATTTATGTATATGAATGATGTTAGTGTTCACTGTCCCTTTAAATGTTTTTATCTAGTCATCATTCAGTAAATATTTGTTTCAGATGATTTTACATAAGCTTAACCAGCTGAGCCACCCAGGCGTCCCTTGATTTTACATAAGCTAATGTGCCATATTATAGGGGTTAAAAAGGTGTATATGTCAGGGTTCTCGTTAAGGTTTCTTACCTAGGGAATTGAAATGTTCCTTCTCTCTTCACTGATCTCGAAACAAACTTTAACTTCATCTCTCTCTCAGAATTAGTGTTGTATTTTTTATCATTGCCTCACCTGAAATGATTCCCACTATTTTCATAATAGTGAAGTAATGAGAAATTGACTCGAATTTATCATATATCTAATGACTGAATAGTAAGTTAACCACCAAGAAGTGAACATAATCTGGTGATTTTCAAAAATACAAGTGGCACGTTGAAAGGATTTAGTGCACATTTTGTGATTCCCTCTGCCCCTTTAAAATATATTCACCCCTAGGGTAAGAGCTCAGCATGTCCCAAGCATTCCTTGCTCACTCAATCTCAGGAGTCACAGGAACATTCTCAATTCAATCATGTCCAGCCCACAATAGTAATTGGGAATCTGCTCTTGTGCATTTTTTCTCCTAAGGTCAGACCTGCTTCAGACTGGAAGGCTGCCATAGGATAATTTTCTCCATTTCTTATATTTCTGCTATTCCTCATCTCCATGCCAAGCTTGCTAGTAGCTCTTCTCTCCCTTACCCACCCCAACAATCCCGCTTCTGGCTATTCACCCAAGCAAATTAAAACCTTATGTTCATGTAAAATTTGTACACAGATGTTTATAGCAACATCACTCACAGTCACCAAAAACTGGGAAACAACCTAGCCATCCTTCAGCAGGTGAATAAACAGGCAAATTGTGAACATTTCACAAGGTAATACTGTTCAGAAAAAAAAAGGAAAAAACTAGAATCGTGCAGAAATATGGATGATTTTTTTTTATTATTTTTATTAACAAATAATGCATTATTTGCCCCAGGGGTGCAGGTCTAAGAATCATCAGGCTTACATAATTCACAGCACTCACTATAGCACATGCCTTCCCCGATGTCCATAAGCCAGTCACCCTAGAAATATGGGTGAATTTTAATGTGTTTTGCTTAGTAAAAGAAGCCAGATGAAAAATGTTTACATATGGTATGACTCTGTTGATATGATGTTACAGAAAACACAAAACTATCTGAACAGAAAACAAATTAGTGGTTGCCAGGGGGTAGAGACTGAGGAAAGTCATCATTTAGAGCTTTCTTAGGCTAATGGAACAGTCCTGTATGGCCCTGGAGTGGTGGAGACTTGCCTCTGCACTCAAGAAAGCCACAAACTGTCCATCACAGACAGTGAATTTTACTGTATCTAGAGTTGAAAAATATTAATCAATCATGATGTCAGACAAACAGAAAGAATGCAAACTGTGACAGATGAACATAACTGTGAGTGACATAGCCTCACAGAAGGGCTAAAGAATAATGTCTCCTAAATCGCTTCGAAAAATAACGTTTTGACTCAATATGCTAAGTCTAACGACAAAAAGGACTGTACACAAACACTGTACTCCAGGTGGTAAATTATTTCTTATAGGACTACATATTAAAAATTGTAAAACCACTTCCTGGGGCACCCGGGTGGCTCAGTCCGTTAAGTGTCTGCCTTTGGCTCTGGTCGTGATCCCAGGATCCTGGGATCGAGCCCCACATCGGGCTCTCTGCTCAGCGGGGAGCCTGCTTCTCTCTGCCTCTCTGCTACTTGTGATTCTGTCTCTCTCTGTCGGATAAATAAATAAAATCTTAAAAAAAAAAAAAAAACACTTCCTATGCTCCATATACAAGAGCTCTTTTTCTTATCATGGGAGAAAGAAGTTACAAGTTTAAGAAAGGGGGGGGGGGGGGGGCGGTGCCTGCATGGCTCAGTGGGTTAAGCCTCTGCCTTTGGCTCAGGTCATGATCTCAGGGTCCTGGGATCAAGGCCCATGTCAGGCTTTCTGCTCAGCAGGGAGTCTGCTTCCCCTTCTCTCTCTGCCTGCCTCTCTGCCTACTTGTGATCCCCCTCTGTCTGTCAAATAAATAAATAAGATCTTTAAAAAAAAAAATGGGAATACTAGAATAAAACCATGATTCCAGGGTGAAATTGTATTTATCACTATGAAGTCAGGTTTGTATTAATAAATAGATATAAAAATAAACTCAGGTATGCTTATGCATGAAATAGTAAACATGTAACAGGTTCCTAGCTTTATCCACCAAAAGGACCCAGGACCAGTGACGCTCCAGTGAGCGTATCAGTGAGCACACCTCGCTCTGGTTATTGGTTTTTAAATACCATTCTCCAACAAAAGGATCCCGTGCTCCTTAGAAACATGGCTGACTCCTACTGGGTTGGGGAAAAGATAAGATGTCCGTGAAAGATCTTTTAGTGTCATAAACTAAGGAAGTGCTCAAAACACAAAAGATAAGCATGTGTTAAGGGGACACTAGAGTCAACTTGGAAGAGTCCCCAATGGCAAAAGTTGTAACAATGTGAACAGTAAAGTAAGTTGATTTCCTTAATTCCCTAATTTCTCAAGGAATAAAATAAATTCCAAGATGACATACTGATACAAAGAAATGATTGGAGTTATAAATAAACCAAGAAGGGACAACTCTTCCTTACAAAAGAATTACAATTAATAATGTAGAAAGAATAAGGGAACTAGAAACTCACCATTAAAACATAGCAACTACTCAGGCAAGATGGATGCGAAAATTAGTGGGAGAAACTTTAAGAAGAGGAGAGCCTCCAAGTATCTCCTTCAAAATATTTAGTAATTACTGTGATAGTTTTAAATCATGCCCGCAGATTCTTTGATACCTCTCCCTCCAGGAGGTGTAGTTTAATTCCTCTCTCCTTATGTGTACGCTGACCTGGTGATCACTTCTAATGAAAGGAGCAGTGTCAGCTTGTTTTGTTAGAACATCCATTGGGACATGTTTGTGTCTTGTCTCTGTCTGCTTTCCAGCTACGCAGCAGAGCTAAGTCATTGTGACAAGGGACCAAATGACCCACAAAGCCTAAAACATTTACTAACTGGCTTTTTACAAAAAAAATTTGCAGGTGTCTGGAACAAAGCATGGAAAGAAGAAATAAGTTTAGCATCAGCAGTGACAATTCAGGCTGATATCACAAACACTCAGCTATGATATAAGGAGAAGCACATATCACCTCTCTGCTCTCCTTCCCCCAATCCCATAACCAGTAGTCTCCAAAACTGTCAAGTCAAGGTCATGAAAGACAAGGAAATATGGAGAAACCCACAGATTAGAAGAGATTAAGAAAACAATAATTAAATGTAATGCGGGATCTTGGAAAGGATTATGGAATAAAATGGAGAAACTTGTAAACTCTAAAGCTTATACTTCAGGTAATAAAGGTAATAATACTGTGTCAATATTAATTCTCTAATTTTGCTCTTCTGTGTGATAGTAACATTATAGAAAGGTGGATAAAACTCTGCTTTATTTTTGCAAACCTTCTATAATTCTAAAACTATTCCAGAATGAAAAGCTTTTAAAAGTTAGGGGCGACCTCTTCCGTACTCCCACAGCATCACCGAGAGAGGACAAGCATACTAGTTAAGGACCAAGTGAGAATGGTCTCTGTGGTACTTTTGGTGAATAATGATATAGTGAGGCAAACAGAACTCTTCTTTTTTCCCTTGGAATCATAGGTATAGAGATACTACAATCTTCCCAGCAGATGCCCATCTTGTGTCTACAGAAGGAAACAGACCAAAGAAAAAGGACAGAGGCAGATCAACTGTACTGAAATTATTTGACTCAAGCGCAGTCTCCTGGATTACCACCTTCATAAGACAAAGAATTTCATTTCTTTAAAAAAAAAAAAAGGGGAGGCAACAAGAGCTCCATTATAGCATCCTGTCACAAGGACAAGCTCTTCAAGTGGGAGAACCGAACTTTCTCCATCTGTTAATTGATTGTCATCACTCAGCTATGATAAAAAGATTATGGAAAATATTACTTGAGGACACAGGTACAAAAGACTCATAATACTAATGGATAATTTTATTGATTAGACTACAGCTCCATGTTGGTTCAAGGGTATACAAGAGGGTGAACCCATCTGTATAAACATAACTGTAGATAAAAATATGTGGTAAAACCTAGCATTATGGCATTGTGAAGATTCTTAAATCCCTTGAATTTCTGTTGCTTGTGAAATAGATACAATAAACTTCTTCAGTGGGATGTTGTGATGGTAACAAATGAATTAACAGATGTAAAAGTACCTGAAAAAAATGTGAAATCCCATATAAACATAAGGGGTTGGTATTATCAGTTACAATACATAACACTTCCTGATGTATTTCACTTAGCCAAGTGCTACAGTTTTCAGATTTCAAAATACCCATTCAACCAGCTAGGAGACATGCATATGAACAAAAAACCTTAATGTCATTGGGGAACACAGAGACAGGAGCAATGTTCATATGAACCATGTCTTACACATGCAGAGACAGATTAGGCTGGACCGTGAAACGCAGTCGGTTTATCTACCATTGTTCTTGTGTTATTTTCTAAGACTGCCTTGTTGAAGTGTAGTCAACATACAGTGGTCAGCAGATTTTAAAATGTAAATTTTGAGAAGGTTGGATGTATGTATACAGCCATGAAACCATCACCACTATTACGACACTGATCATATCCATCATCCCCCCAAATTTCTTCCCATCCTTTGCAATATCTCCCACTCTGCATTCCTGTCCTTGCCCCCATTCCCAGATGAACCCTTGTCCTTATATGACCTTGACCCGAAACATACGGGTTCCAGAAAAATATGGTTTTACCCTTACGCAAAATATAGTTTTTTCATTTAACTTCCATTTTCCTCCTCTGTTTTTTTTTTTAAAGATTGTATTTATTTATTTATTTGAGAGAAAGAGAGAAAAGCATGCAGGAACAGGGGGAAGGGGAAGAGCAGAGGGGGAGGGAGAGAAGAATCCCTGGTGAGCTTCCAGCCCTGATGTGGGGCTGGATACCAAGACTCCAGGATTATGACCTGAGCCAAAGACAGACACTTAACTGGCTGAACAGCCCAGGTTCCCCCTTCCTCTGTTTTTTTTTACTATAATAGAGGAGCCTATATCTATATATTATGAGATGAGAATGAGTGTATAGGTGAGAAAGAGAAAGAGAGATATTTCCTACCTTATAACAAATTTTGTGGCTCCCCTTTTCTAATAGCCAATACATATAGAAGTACTGTGAGGTTTCTAAGACTTAAGTAATATGTTTGAGGCTAGGTAGTAATTCAGCTTCTTAGGTTGGCAATTTGAGATAACTGTACATGCCAACAGAACCTAGAAGTCACTCATCCTGACATCCTGCTATTACTGTCAGTACAAGGACTTCTTGGTGGGTTTTTTTTCCCCCCTCCAGTCTGTGCGTCTGTCAACTTTTTCAGGATAGCAGTGTTACCCACTCATGAAAAATACAACTTTTAATTTTTCAATGCAACAATGATGGGAGAAAGTATAATTTATACTCTCAGGTTGGAATTACTTCTCATTTATTACAGAAAAATAAACTGAGTTTAGTAATGATTGAAAAACTGGGGCTTGGGGCACCTGGGTGGCTCAGTCAGTTAAGCATTTGCCTTCATCTTGGGTCATGATCTCAGGGTCCTGGGATCAAGCTCTGCACTGGGCTCCCTGCTCAGCGGGAAGTATGCTTCTCCCTCTCCCTCTGCTGCTCCTCCCACTCATACGCAAATTCTCTCTCTCTCTCTCTGAAATGAACAAATAAAATCTTTTTAAAAAGCCTGGAGCTTAGACACAAAAGACAGCGTTATTCATTTCTTTCTTTCTTTCTTTTTTTCCTCTATTTCCAAAGATTTTATTTATTTATTTGATAGAGATCACAAGTAGGCAGAGAAGCAGGCAGAGAAAGAGGAGGAAGCAGGTTCCCCGCTGAGCAGAGAGCCCGATAAGGGGCTCGATCCCAGGACCCTGGGATCATGACCTGAGCCGAAGGCAGAGGCTTCAACCTACTGAGCCACCCAGGAGCTCCTAATCATCTCTTTAAACACCCTCTTTGACCACAAATAACATAATGTTTTTTTTTTTTTTTAAGATTTTATTTATTTATTTGACAAAGACCACAAATAGGCAGAGACAGGCAGAGAAAGAGGAGGAAGCAAGCTCCCTCCTGAGCAGAGAGCCCACCAGTCTCCATCCCAGGACCCTGGGATCACGACCTGAGCCAAAGGCAGAGGCTTTAACCCACTGAGCCACCCAGGTGCCCCAACATAATGATTTTAATTATGTGGCTGTTTCTCTGTTTTTGCAAGACATAATTCTGTATTGTTCTCTAATGATTCTGCAAGATGAAAGTTCACCTTGTTTCAATACGGGTGGTATTGAATCAGTACCTCTGCTGGTGGAGCTCCTTCACCAGTGCATCAAAAGGTGTTCATAAATGTTATCTCTCATGCTTCCAGTTACCAAGCCTTTTACCAAGGTACCTGAACGCAAGCTCAGCAGACACACATCCTCCCATTCTTTCTACTTCCATCTTCTGCATTTTTAAAGATTTTTATTTATTTATTTATTTATTTATTTATTTGAGAAAGCAAGCGAGCGAGAAAGAGAATGAACACAAGCTGGAGAAAAGGGAGAGGGAGAAGCAGACTCCCCACTGACCAGGGAGCCAGATCTGGGGCTCCATCATGGGATCCTGAGATCATAACCTGAGCAGAAGGTAGACATTTAACTGGCTGAGCCACCAAGTCACCCCAGTCTTCTGCATTTTTTATAAACGTGATATCACTAGCTTTTGCATTCACAACTTTCATCTATGTAAGGGTTTATATTACGGAAGCAGAAGGGTTTAAAAGTATGAGTTTTGACACGTTATCATGGGTTCAGATCTCACCACCACCACTTACTGGTGTTAGAATCTCAGCCACGTGCTTCATTTTTCTAAGCTTCCATTTTACTTCCATGAAATATAGAACCTTAAACATAGGGGAGCTGTGAAATTTAAGTGAGAAAATGTATACGAATATATACGAAGCAGTGCTCATCACATAATAAACGATCATAAATGTTAGCTCTACTATTTCTCTAATCATGACTATAATTACAGTTGCTGTTGTAAACTGGATGAGGAAAAAATAAAAAAAAGAAACAAGATTCATACTTAGATGTGAGAATAGGCTCCCATCCAAACTAGAGGCAAAAACACAAGCAATATTATATTTTCCTTTTTCCAATTTGAACATGGGAAAATGTTACAGCAAAGTAACTAGAAAATTGGAAACTTTGCATGTGTGAATCTTTTTTAGAAAAGTTTGAAAGGAGGACTGTAAGTATTTGTCTCCCTGGACTAATATAAGAGGCCATATGAATAGGTTTCTGAGTCATGCACCAGTTTTAAGTATCCCGCTGAAAGACACCTAGGTGCAAAATCTGTTCAATAGAGTCTGTTGTGCTGTCTCTCTCCTGCTGGGAATGGATCATAATGAGTGGGCACAAGAAAGTATCAAATAATTATAAGTCTTCGGGATCTAACTTCTTATTCCTCTCCAACAGACGTGTGATCTGAAAGTATAATTTTTAATGCCACCTACGGTGCAGCAGCTGAGAATTTCTTCTGTATTTGTGGATAAGAAGCTTGGAGATCACACCATGCTGGGCCTGCTCCCCTGGGGTTACAATGAATTGAACTATAACATTCTCATGTCAAGAAGGAGATGCTGTGCAGTGCACTCCTTAGTTTTCCATTACAAAATAGGTGGTTACACTAACTTAAAAATGCCTCATACTCAAAGGAAGAAACTTTCTGGCTCATATTGAATGAGAATATAAATATCATGGAAATATAAATGCTGTATTTGCTGTGCATCAATGATATAAATATAAAAACACTTGAATTCCAGTTCTCAAAAGTTTTTTAATTAATATCTAAGAGTGTGAGTCAAATTTTGTCTCCCATCATTAAAACATACATCTGTAGTTCACTAGCTATCTGAGCTCCTCAAGAATCAGATTCAAAGTTTCAAGGAGCATATTTGAAGTAGTTTCCTTAAAAGAATGTTTAAAAAAAAAAAATCCTTAACAGCAATGGTGAATTTGCATATAAAGGCTGGTATATATACTGTCTCTTGTTTTACAAAACCAGCATAGAGGATAAATATGTTTTTGAAGTCTCAATAACTTTCTTGTTCTCAAGATTATTGTAAGAGCCTAACAATGTGACTATAAATCATTGGGTAACTTTATGCTAATTTAATCAATAGAATAAATACTGATTTCTTTGTACGTCTTATTTTCTTCAGAGTTTGATTTAGTTAAGAGAGCTTGACAATTCATTGCATTCCAGAAAAGGTTGTAGATTGCATGCAATGTAAGAGTAAACAAAATTATTTAAGACTTCCTTAAAATGAGAAAAAAAAAAGACTTCCTTAAAATGTAGTGAATTGAGGAAACAAACACAGAGTAAAGCTATATTCCTCCTACTTAATTATGTTTATGAGAGTTTAAATATTGACCCCAAAAAAGCTGCTACACATATCACAGAGTCAAGGACAGTTAAAATTTGTCTTCATTACAAAGATGGCAAGACAAAGCCAGGCTCTTGTTGATGGTTGTCGTGAAGCCATTGGTTGATACTTCCCTTACGTCACTTAAATACCAGTCAGTTGCTTTATGAGTCCTTAAAAATGACCACACTTGCTAATGCAGATTTGTCAAAGTTCAAAACCTAAACAAATGGAAAAAAAAAAAAAAATGATCACAGAACACTGGGGATGCCAGTAAGTTTGAAATCCCAAGAGTCCAGAAATGTAATTTAGATCCTTCTCCTACATAAAATTATCCCCTGGTCAATGTAATTTAAAGATTTGATTGTTTTGATATTCTGCTGGCCTACATTCAGCAAAAAATTTTAGCTTTCTTTCATTGTATAAGTCTGTTCTTTACTATTTCAAAGTGTTCTTTAATTGTACTCCTCCATGAAAGTGGCGTCTCAAGTGAACAGTACACTATTATCACCAGAATAATTTAACAAAAAAGAATCTTATATCATGTTTTTTTATTTTACTTGAACTCTTTTCTATCTAGTGATGTCATGCTGGTTTAAATAAAGCTAAGGATTAAAGATTAATGATAATAAATCTGCATGACTTTAAAGCAGAAGGAGTTTGCCTATAAGCTAGAGGCAAGGCAGCATCTCTTCCACCCATAGTAAAAGTCCAGTCTGTGACCCACAGGTCGAGAAACTGTGGATGCATATTGATATGCACTTAGGCTAATGCTCAAAAATAGAGGTCAATCTGTTTTCTAGCAACTTTCCCTCAAAGCTGAACTTTCACAGTATTCTGAGATGAAAGGGAGAGAGAATCTGGGATTTCACATTAATATTCACACTCAAGAATAATAATAATAATATATATTTAGTACTTGTTATCAGCCAGATAATATGGATCATGTACATAACTAAGACTAATACACTGCCTGTGAACAAAGGTAAAAAGGAGTCATATTCCACAGTTTGTGGGAGTTCACAGAAGTGAGGCAGCCCCTATGGAAAGAGGAGGGAAGCTTCCATGGAATTGTGATGATTAATATCACACAATACGACTGGCCAATGGGATGCCCAGATAATTTGGATAAACATTAATCTGGGTGTGTCTTTGAGGGTGTTTCTGGAAGAGATTAATATTTAAGTGGGTAGACTGAGTAAAGTAGAATGCCCTTCCTAATGTGGGTGGGTCTCATCCAATCTATTGTTTGAAGACAAGGTGAAAATAAGGCATAAGCTAGAAATCTTTCTCCCTGCCTGATATTTTAGAGCTGGAACATGATTCCTCTGTTTTCCAGATCAAACAGGGACTCAAACTGGAACTATACCAATGGCTTTCCTGAGAATCAGGCTTGCCAAGTGTGTATCTTGGACTTCTCAGCCTACATAATTTCATGAGCCAGTTCCTTATAATAAACCTCTTCATATATAGATATATAACTTTCTACTAAGGGTGGCAATGGCAGGTACCCTGAGATCAATACTATTACAGGAAAAAATGATGATGCTGTAAATTGCAAAGAAAAAAAAAAGGACTTATCTGAGCAGAAAAACCAGCTGGGAGACAATTACAGTAATTGCAGAAAGAGGTTATTAGGCCCTGAGTTAGGATACTGGGATGATACAAGGAAAGAAAATTTGGCAGAGTGTTTTGACAAATTGGATTTGTGGAATGATGGAAATGAGAGACTCCAGGTTAATACTTTGAATCCAAATGACTGGGGGAATATGAGATATTCATTAACGTTATTATATCACAGCAATGAAAGTATTCACAGTAGTAAGATTACTATTTCTTGCCTCTTTTTTGTACTTGTAATAAACATATAGAACCATCACAGATGCAAAGGTGGTTCAGTTGGTTAAGCATGTGCCTTCACCTCAGGTCATGATCTCAGGGTCCAGCTGAGTTGGAGTCCCTGCTCAGCAGGGAGTCTGCTTCCCCTCTCCCTCTGCCCCCACCCCCACTTGGCTCATGCTAACTCTCTCTCGAATAAATAAATAAAATCTTAAAAAAAAAAATAAGTAAAGCCATCCCTAATTTACCACAAAGCTATGATATAAACCATAAACAATACTAGAATTCATGAACTTCCAAATGGTCATTCTCAGTTACAATCATTGACTTATATTCAGTATTAGTTAAATTACTATATTTCTCATCAGTCAATGTGGAGCTGGAGGAGCAAGAAAACAAAATTTGCTGTCCAGACATATCTCCAAGGAAGATGTAAAGACAGCATAGAGGTTTATTTTTGCCTCCAATTTTCCCTGAATACAGACTTTTCTTTAATGAAGACTTATAGGGACCAGAGAAGTAGAAATCATTGACTTTTTTTTCATGAAAGATCTATGGGAAAATTGTGTCAGCGTGCTATTGACCAATTGCTCAACCAGTAGCACACATTCCTGCTTGAATTATCACCAACTCAAACCTTAGCCAAAATGTATAGCATATCAATTTATGGCTTTCCAAAATTTGTCGTCAGGTACCTCTGGAGCAAAGCTTACTCAGGACAATTCACAGGTTGCTTACTCTTCCAGAAAGGTGTCAGAAATCAGAGCAGTCTTCTGAGCTGTAATTCATCTTTACTACTCAGCCTTTAAAAAAATAATTCATTGCCTGTATACGTTTTCCCAATGATACTTCAACAAGATCTCCAGGCCTTCTCAATAACTCCGTATCAAACCAATGTCGTCTAACAAATTCTGCCACCATTAGATTCATCTAGGTCTTGTGAATCCTGTGCCTATTACTCAAAAATATTTTGTTTCCCTCCTAAATCCTTTAAAATCCTCTTTCTAGCCCAGTCTTCTACAGTCATAAACCTAAATTATAAATGGAGTCACAAATACACATTTAATTTTTCCCTGGTCATTCCTTCCATTGCTCTGGGTCTTCCCTCTGTCCAACATTTCTGCTTACAAGATTCCAGAACCATTATCATAACCTCATTCCTTTCTCTCTGCCTATTCAAACCCTGCTCAGAATCCACCTTTCCTGAAGAGCTTTGACGTCACAACAACCTGAAAACTGTCATCTCATCTCTGGCCATTACTATTACTTTAATCCTATTTTCATGCCCCTTTCTCCTCCTACTCCCTTTGCTTAGGGCTCAGCACCCTCCTTCCTTCCTAAGCCTTGGACTTAAGATTAAAAGAGAGTCACCATGTTGCTGTCATTAGAGTAGTCCTGGTAATAGGTAGCAGTAATGATATTATCATTACTGCAGAATTCCTGTTCCTCATGACGGCGAAGCTCATTCCACCGTGGTCTGGCATGACCTTACCCTAGATCTTCACCTAGCTAGATCTTTCTTGTCATTCATATCTTTATTCAGTATTACCTGCTCCTCAAAGACACCTTCCCTGGATATTTAATATATTATGTGTATAATATATATTATATATATAATAATTATAATTTTTAATAATTTGTTTTTTAATAATTATCACTATTTACAATTGCTTTGTATTTATCATTTTGGTCTCCACCCTAGAATATAAGCTTTCTGAGAGCAGACACCTTTTTTATCTTCGTTATTCAATCTCCAGAGGCTGGAAGAGCAACTGTCCTACACTAAATATCCAATGAATATTTATGAATAAATAAATTAATAACTACTCATAAATTACATCAAGTACTATTAACAGACAATTTTCCTTGGGTGTCTCATGTTTCTAGACATCTTTAAAGCAGAGGAACTGACTGTCTTTGTGTTAGACTTTATCTTCAAGCAAGTTTGCATATGAACAAACTTGGAAAGTATCTCCCTCTGGAGCCAAGGATGGGTCAGTTGCCGGTCTTGGAAAAGGCGGTTAGTGACTTCTTTTGGAAACCAAGCCTATTCACTCTCTGGTATAATAATGTCTCCCTCAAAGACAAAGATCAAGCAGGCCCACTAATTATTATAAAAAATTCAGACTCCCTAACTCACAGCTCCTCTCCTATAATACTACCCAAAGCATACACAGGTTTCCACTTTTTGTGCTGCCCTGTGGGAACTGGGGCTCAGGAAACTGGTGCAAATGGTGGCTTAAGTCCAATTCCCTTTTGTCTCCAACCCATGAGGTTTGTGCCTTCTGCCAGCATCCATTACTGCAGTTGTCTAACTTGTTGGCTTGACTATAAGATAAGATCTCAGACCCATCACAGTTCTCACAGGACTACCTAGTTGCTTCTTTCTGTTAGCCTTCTGATTACATGAGCTGGTAAAAGCAAAGTCAAGCTGCAGCACCAAGTAACATTTCAATACAATTTTTCATTCAGGCTAAGTCTGCAGTGGTTCCAAGAGAATCTTCAGGGAAGCTCTCCTCCGCATGTAATCCCTACATCTTGATTGCTTCAGTCTTCTGTTTTCTTCATATATACTGCTGCTGGTACAATTTCTGAGAAATAGCTGCCTAGGGACTTGAACATTTGAAATCAAATGCTTTCCCCCATGGGTGTCACATGTCACTTCCTTTCATCTTCATTGGTCAAAGGAAGCTCCCCCGCCACAGCTAATATTGAGCTGTACAGAAGTGTAATCTTCCCATGTGGCTGGAAGTAGGGAAAAAGAATATTTATGGATATAATAAAAGGCTACCACAATTTTTAAAGTATATATGTGTGTGTGTATATTTTTTTTAATTTTTAAGCTTCTTGAGAACAAAAAATGATCTTTTTTTAAAGAATTCTCCATTATGCCTGTCTTACACAACATAATCATTTAAGCATTATTTTTATTGATTAATTAATATGTAATCTAAAACATTACCATTTTTATGAGTTGCTAGAGACAGGCAGTAACTGCTGAAATCAGAACTACTAGCCGTTGGGATAATGACCTTGAAAATGATGTGTAGGCTATAAGGGCGGATTGTTTCTTGAGAACAGAGTAAGAAACAGGACAAGTTTTTTCCATGTTTTTGGTGCAACTGATAATAAACTGAAATGGGAGCAGAACTGAAAATTACCCATGCTTGCTTTTTTTTTTTTTTTTAATTTGTTTGACAGAGAGAGATCACAAGTAGGCAGAGAGGCAGGCAAAGAGAGAAGATGAAGCAGGGTCCCCGCTGAGCAGAGAGCCTGATGCGGAACTCAATCCCAGGACTCTGAGATCATGACCTGAGCCGAAGGCTGAGCCACCCAGGTGCCCAAATTACCATGCTTTTAACAAAGATTTCCATTGCTCATCCTGAGATCAACCTTTCTCAAAGTGTTAAGATAGAAATAGGTGCCGTGGGATAAAAGTAGAGTTTGTGGTGCTCTAACTTTGAGAAATTCTAAAATTCACAATGCTAAACAGGCTTATTACCTCAGAACTTGTCAGAGCCTCTGGGATGATAAATACACTTTATGAATTGACTGAGGAAGATAAGAGAGCAGCTGCCAAAGAATCTACAGGCACATCTCATCCTGCATGCTATTCAAAGCAGAGCTTTAATCTTGGGGAGTAGGTATGAGATTAGAGGAGAAAAAAAAAAAAACTAATGAAACCTTCATTACAAATATTTCATTGGTATGGTGATTTCCATAGATTTCTCTGGCATCTTCTGAGATGCTTAGGAAATAGCTTAATGAGTCTTGAAGAGATATAAGGGACCATCACGCATCTTACAGACTTCACTGCAGTCCCCATTGGTCTAGGGTGGCCTCACAGGTATCACCTCTAACCATTTTTCCATAACTGGCAGTGTTGAGTACAGAATGAGTTTTCTAAACCATCCACTCTGTAGTGTCAGAAGACCAAAGAGGATATAGTGAGAAAGTGGTTTGAGGGGTTTGAGGGGAGGTGCTAATTACAACTGCCTTAAGGTGTTCAGAGTCTACTCAAAACTGGTGGCTAGAGCAACTTCTGGGGAAAAGGTGTGAAGTCAGGAGGATTCACAATGATGCACAAAGGCTTCTGATGAATGCCAGTCTTCTTTTTTCAAAAATTTCTAGGGAACTCCTTCTGAAAAAACTAATCTAAGTCACCTACACTATAAATTATAGTTAACTATTATACAAACTGAAAAAGAAGCAAAATATATTGTAAAGCTACTAAGGTTCTTAAAAATAAAAGAATGCTTTTTAAAACATCATGAATATAGGCAGTGTATCTAATATCCCACTTTTTCAAAAATTTTAAATCCTTTTGAAACAACCCAAAATAAGTATGGCAAGGTAAAGGAATCACATTCTGAAACAAAATAGATCTGGTCAGTAATAATGAATCCTCCCAGAATTTAAAATCAAATAAATTTGTAAAGCACCTTCTAATTTAATTTCTGAGCAACATTGGCTGACACAAAACTTTTACAATTATTGTAAGATGCCTAAATATCTGTTCTTTGTTTCTCCAATAATATCTCATTTTCTATAAAAACTTTATATCCTCAATTCTTAGGTTTTTACATTGTAAACACATTCATGGAATCTAATGAGATGATTATTACTTTCCTGAGTGTAACATCTGTAGCTCAATTAAAAGCCAAACTACAGAAAAACCATTCAACAATGCAAACATGCTCAAGTTGTGTACACAAAAATAAACACCCATGAAGTGATCAGCATATCAGGGAGGTGCTACAAGGGGGAGAAAGGATAAGGAATAGTGATTTTAAAATGAGAAGGATGGTTTATCTGGGTGGCTCAGTGGATTAAGGGGTCAACTCTTGGTTTCACGTCAGGTCATGAGCTCAGGTAATGATGTTAGGTCATGATCTCAGGGTGGTGAGATCAAACCTCCCCTTAGGATCTGTGCTCAGCGGGGAGTCTGCTTCAGGTTTCTCTCCTTCTGCCCCTTCCCCCATGTGTGCATGTTTTCTCTCTTTTTCTCAAATAAATAAATAAATAAATCTGAAAAATGAGAATGAGTGATAAGCTAGAAAATTGACCTCAAGGACAGGCATTTTTGGCTTGCTTGAAATCTTTGTCACTGATTTTTCCTACACCTTTGATTAAGAAGTTATTTCCTTAATGGTTCAAATTATTTTCCCCCAACCATCACATTGAAATATGGCCTTCAAAATGAGCTTTGTTATTGAATAAGTCTACAAACGATGGAAAAATAGCACCAAAATACCATTAATTGATCTTGTGACCTTGGAAGGTCACACTTAACTGTATTCACTTTGCTCACCTGCCAGATGGCAGTAATAATCTTTGTTAGCTCAGAGGGCTATGGAATTCCCAGAAGAAAAGGTGTTATGTGAAAACAACACAGTTACTTCAACTGTCTGAAGAGTGTAGGACAAATACTTTCCTGCAAGTAGCAGCAAAATTGTTTGCTTTTTGCTGCTGTTTCAAACTAGCATTCTTTGCCCATGAATTTGCACTGAGAGCTTTTCATTCTTTCAATCCTAACATCAGACATTTATCTTACTTTCATCTAAAGGTAAATATACCATTTGATCAAAGGATTATTTTTCATATCCATATCCCTTTATATGTATGAACAGAATACCACCACATTTACTAACAGCAAACATGCAGACTCTAAAATCCAAGTTTTAGACACATGCTCAGCCGAATTTTTTAATGTTAATTTATAACACTAATATCTACATTATCATTGTTCCTATAATCATCAAATATTATTGTTAAAGAAAACTCACATTGGACTAGTTGAGCAAACCAAATAGATTTTATCCCAATGCTCTTAGCAACAACAGAGGAGATAGCACAATCTAGCCCTGATACTCAGTTCTACTCAAAGTGGGGATGGGGTAGACTTTTGAGAAATGGAGTACAGAGACTCAAGGCCATCTATGTCTGCTAAATTTTCTTTATCCAAAGGAAAAGAAAGCTTGCCACTATCTACATGACAAGAGGTAGTTTTACAACGTAGAGTGAAGTGCCCACTAAAATTGGGCTCCTGCTTTCCCACAGAGACCACAGATAGAGATGCTATCTTCCTTGATGATCCTACTTCAAAGACATGGCTTCCTTGGAAACAGTCCTGGGCTATAAAACTAGCAAGAGGCTTTTTGAAAGATTTATATCTCAAAGGGGCATAGAAAAAAATCTACAATCACAGTTGACCCTTGAACAATTAAAGGGTTAGGAGGCCCCCTCCTCCTCACCCATGAAAATTGCATGTAAATTTTGACCCCCCCAAAACTTAACTACTAATATCCATCTGTTGACTGGAAACTATAGTAATAACATAAACAGTCAAACAACATATATCTTGTATGCTACATGTATTATATATACTATATTCTTACAGTAAAGTAAGCTAGAGAAAGAAAATGTTAAAATGTTAATAAGAAAAACATCAAGAAAGGAAACTTCATTTACAGAACTGTAGGGTATTTATCTAAAAAAAAATCCACATGTAAGTCGTTCCATTAAGTTCAAACCTGCATTGTTCAAGGGCCAATTATACAAGTGTTCTAAAATAGGTGCTCTAAGCAAAGGGAGGTGAGGACCTAGGGTGAAGAATTCTGCCTAAGGTTTTGTCAAGCTGAGAGGTCACTATTGGTCTTGGTCACTACTGAAGCAGAGAAAAATTTGCCACCCCAAAATATTGATTATCTGGGGCTGATTATTTTTGAGGGGCTGCAGACCCTGGAAAGGCTCTGAAAACAGTAGAAGTTGCCCTTTTCTAAGACATAATTACATTTATAAAAGAAATCTCCATTTGTAAGGATATCTCCCCCTCCATACCAAGAAAAAAAGAATGACTGAATGTCAAGAAATTCTTATCAAGTGAAGAGAGTAATGGTTTAGATCCGCATAACAACCTTTCCCTTGTTACTTGTTATTTTGCTTTTTCTACTAACCTCCCATCAACAGGTCTTCCCCCCACCCTCCTTCCAATATCTTTTTTTGTTTATTTCTGTTAACGGAAGATGGTATTTAAGGTGATGGCTTTGGCCTATCAAGAGTTATTCAGTTTTCCTGGGTATATTTTATGTTTACAGGATGTAGACATGTTATTAAACTTCTGTTTGGTGTTCTCCTCTTAATCTGTCTTTTATTACAGGAGGTTTCGGCCAAGAACCTAGAAGGGTGAAAGGAAAAAAATCACTTTCCTCCCCTACACCACGGATGTATAAAATTTAAACCAGGCTTACCTCTTGTCCTCCAACAGCTGACACTGTAGATGGAAGGCAACAAAGACTGTAGTAATAATATATTCTTTGTTACATTTGCTTAGTTCTGTCCAGTTCACAAAATACTTATATTAAGCAGAAATAAGAAGTCCAGGGTAAAAATGGGAAAGCATGGAAGCAGGCTGGGTCTTATAAAGTCTCAAACCACCCAACATTCCCTTCTAACACAAGGGCCACATCAAGAACCAAACCTGGGAATAAAATATGAACTTAGCAGAATAGGAATAATAGACACAAAGGACAAAGAATGAAATATCCAGATGGCAGTGGAGGAAGAGAGAAATTCAGGAGTTTTCAGGAAGTACACGCCTAGTTTCAAAGATTGTATAGAAATGTCAAAAGCAGAGCTTTAGTACAATGAAATTGGAAAAGTTCCTCAGCACCTACTCCCATCCTAAACATTCAGTAAACTCATTCATCAAAAAATGAGTAATAGAAAATAATGAGTGAAATACAATTTCTATATAAAATGAAAGCACACTGGAAAGAAAAGCCTACAAAAGAGATAACCATAACTATAAACAGGCATTTTTAAGTGAGTAACTAAAGTGACATTAAGAAATGACACACATTACCAAAAAATAATAATAAATAATCCAGAAGAAAAGAGAAACTCAGAAGTGAATTTGGACTATATATTAGTTAACTAACTACAATTTAAATAAAAATCATTCAAAAGAAAAAGAACAATATTTCACAAATAAAAACAATACAAAAAACAGAAAGAAACACAAGAGCAAATAAGCACAAGATAACACCTTAAGAGAAATAAAAGATTAAATGGAGAAAGATTCTGAAAGTCAAAAGGAAATGAAGAAAGAGAATAAAGGTGTTGAAAGAAACGAAAGTGAGACAGAAAAGACCAAACCAGGTAGTAGAAGTTGCCAAAGGGAGAAAAGAGCCAGCAAATATCAACTAAAAACAAGAAACCAATTCAAGAGGTAAATATTTTGGGGGGAGTCAAAGAATTGAAATTTGGGGATACATAGATTTAGGTGGAAACCCTACCTTAGTCTGTGTCCCCATGACAGGAAGTGGACTCAGGGTTTTTATGGGGGGAATGGGGGAAGATTATTTATATTTACAGATCTTAAACATATTACATATATATGTAATATAAACATATTATATATGTGTGCATATGTATAACATATATGTAATATAAATATATTATATATGTATATATAACATATGTATATGTTATATATAAACATATTACACTTTAAAATCTCTCTCCATGCAAATATATGCTTAAAGACATATATATAAAGACAAAACTAAATCACTGTGCTGTTTGTGTGGGAATGAAATATAAGAAATAGATTACCAAAGAAGACAAGATACTAGTCTCTTTGGTGGCATGGTAGTAGTGAGGTTTGATGTGGTGGGAGGAGTAATTCATTAAGCCCTACTATGGTGTGATTTTCTGAATTTAAATAATTTTCAACCATTAATTCTAAAAATTTTAGAAGAAATTTAGAAAATACTAGGTCAAACATGGCTAAATGGGTTTTTGTGGTTTGGGGAGATTTTTTCCTTTTTTTTTTCTTTTTCTTTGGGAACTCTTAGACCTAGCCCCTTTAAAATGCCAGTGCATATTGTGAATAGTTAGCATGGTCATTTACCTTGCAACATTTAGCAATCTAATTTGGCCAAAGGAATCTTTTTTCCTCAAACACCTATTAACAGCTCTCAGGACACTAGTGTTCCCTGAAGCATAGCTCAAGAAATGTTACTTATTTAATACATCAATGTAAAAAACTGGCATCCTGGGTCCTTTAAAATATATATGTAATATCAAAATACCAGTTATCTAGTAATAGTGACTAAACATTAAACACTCAGTTCAGACAATTTTAAATAGTCATGCTTGCCAATAAGAAGTTTCATTTCAACCAAGAATATGTCTAATTCTTATCCTATAGTCTTTGCCTTCATTCAGAAATAAAATTTCAGTTACTGATTCATTGGCAATATCTCTTGATCATTAAAATGGGATAATTCTGGGGCACCTGGGGCACTCAGATGGTTAAATGCCTGCATTCAGCTCAGGTCATGATCTCCACATCCTGTGATGGGACCCCATTTTATACTCCCAGCTCAGCAGAGAGTCTGCTCCCCCCCCCCACCGCCGCTTTGCCTCTCCCCTAGCTAGTGCTCTCTCTGTCTCTCTGTCTCTGTCTCTCTCTCTCTCAAATGAATGAATAAAATCTTTTAAAAAAGTGAAATAAAATAAAATAGGATAATTCTTTTCAGTAAGAGCAATGAGTCTACGCTTTAATAGGAGAATACAAAATTAAGGTCAACAAAATTAAAATCTCAGTTATAGTAATTTTAAAGCATAGTTTTGTGACATACTGTGAAAAACAGTGGCTATAAAAAAGTTCACTTAACTTACACTACTTGTTCCCACTAATGATGTTCTACCATAATGTATCATCATGCAAGATAATAACAGTTTTTAAGTAAATTTGCAGGGAATGCAGGAATTCAGGTGGACCTTCCCATGTGCACCAAAATGCCCCAACCATGCGCTAGGCCGTCACTGAAACATAGTACACTTGGGGGCAAGGTAATCCCAGTATAACCTAAGTGTGACATACCCTATAGTGGAGGAAAGAACAATGGACAGAGACCCCAGGAGAGGTGAGGCAAGCCCAGTGTATGCTAAGGACACAAAGTCATGCAGGGTGGAGCTGTTGGGAGTGGACAGAGTCCTATGGGGTGCTAAACAAACGCTGCTTTCCAGTGGTGAAAAAAAAGAAAAAAGAAAAAAGAATTCACTTTTTAACTAGGTGAATTATTTTTATACCTTTTATTCCTGTTTTGCCCAAAAGATAAGGGCAGGTAAGGATTGGGAATTTTCAATCTTAATGTTCTTTTCCATAAAATCAAAGTATTTGGGAAACTAATATTTTTATGTTAGAAATAGTAAATTAATATAGAGAATGTTAAGTCAAAAGAACCCCATTAATGCAAAATTAAGATATGAGAATCCCAGTGGCCTTTAACCCTCTTTTCTACTGTGTCATGGAATGGTCGTAGGTTTCTCATCTCCTTCTTTTAAAAATCTACGTAAAAATGTCCATTCCCTTTATTACAAAAGAATTTCATACAATGAAAATTGTAATGAATAGAACACTGGGTGTGGTGCATAAACAATGAATCTTGAAACACTGAAAAAAAAATTAAATTAAGAAGTCAAAAATAAATAAATAAATAAATAAATAATGAAAACAAACCAAAACAAAGTCTTGTTTTAAAAAATATTCTTCTATTGTAAGCTCCAAGATTAATTGTAATAAGGCTTTACTCCATCACGAAGCTTAGGGAGCTAATGTCAGAGAATCATCCATGGGAGGGATGACTTTGGGTAATGAGCACCTTTGGGTATACTTAGATAAACAGACTTTTGATGTCAAACTACAAAAGCAAGCAAATTAGGCAAAGTGTGACCACATTTTATTCATTTAAAATTGAGTACTAAGCAAATGGCAAAGTGTTTTTTTCCCTACCTGCAAAAAAACAGCATTAGTGATCCATTAAAAGAAAACCGATGTCAGGTTGGCTGAGTGGCTCAGTCAGTTGAGCAACTGACTACATTTTAGCTCAGGTCATAACTCAGGGTTTAGGGATCGAGCCCTGCACTGGATATGGACCCTGCTTAAGAGTCTCTCTCTCCCTCTGCTCTTCCATCCCCAAGAAAAAAATAATGTCTACGAAAGAGATAAGTAACTTCACTCTTAACCCTTCAAAAATAAGCATAATTATACAATTATTAAGTGTCTTAACAAGCTAAACTAGTTACATTTGTAACTATAATGGAAATTTTTTTCAGAAGAAAATATAGTTTTCTACAGGTTCAATACATTTCAATCATACCTTCATCTAAGAAACATTTACTGAGAGCCTTCTAATTGCCAGGCACTGAGTGTGTTTGTTACTGGGGATACAATAGAATTAGGGAAGACATAGTTCTTGCTCTCACGGAGCATGAATCCAGCGAGAAATTCAGAGGAGTAAGAGACAATCGGTATTCCACCGAGCAGTTAGTGTGCTGCAGCAATGGAAGAATCGTGCACCTAGGAGCGCTCATCAGGCAGCACCAGTCACGTTTTTGGGGATGAAAGGCTACTCTTGGAACAAGTATCTTCTAGCCTGAGACCTTAAAGATGAGGAATTAACCAGGCAAAAATAGAAGAGAAGTGCTCTGGGCAAGGCAAACCAGTACAAATGCCAAGGGGAAAAGACAGTGTAAGACATTTGGGTAATTGGGAAAGAGGTCAGCCTGGCCAAAGCCCAAGGAAAAGCGGTGGTAAAACAGGAAGCAGAAGAGGGGCACAAGTTGGGGAGATGGAAGTGGACCGCCATGATGCTTGAAGCTTATCCAGAGGGTGGTGGGGACCCCCTGAAGGTTTAAATGACAGTGGGTTAGTCTCATTTGCCTTTGACTCACATGGCCACTTCACACATCTGATAGTTCTTTGTATTCACAAGAATACAAGTAGCTTCGGGGATGATTCTAGAATTATTTTTGTTCTTATTATACACTTGAATATAAAAAATGGCATGAATGATATTTGCCTAATGAGGAGAAAGAAGATAGCAAGCTTAATGGAAAAACTGGATCCAACATAATATATTAATTCCATAGACATGGCAAGGGTCTTTTCATTTGAATCTAGAAGTATTTTACAAATAATTTATTTAATTACATAAAATTTATGTGTAAACATTGTCATCATTTCTCCATCCCATGGATTGACTTTTATGTCTTGCCAATTCATGTCCTTTAATGAGAGGATATTTGGAGTACCTCTTTCGTTACAGCATAAGGAGACTTTACTCCCAAATGAACATAATAACATGGTCATGATACAGGTGCCATTTTCAAAATTGATCTTTGTAACAAGAATGAAGCTGAAAATTGCCACAGCATTAGGAAGTCTAAAGTAAACACAATGTCTGCAAAAATGATTTCCGTTTGCTCAATTTTTCCTTTTACTCATTTAGAGAGTCGAACTTGTGGATCAACAAATGGCGTAAATAAGGCTAAAATCACAGATTCCATCTCTAGATGAATCAATTCATTGCCTCAGAATTACATAGAAAATCTGACCTAGCCCCATAACCACACCAATAGCTTCCAAGCTTCAAAAAGGAAAAAAAAAGAAGAAGAAGAAGAAAAAAAAACTGCAGAAAACCAATGCCTTAAGTTAAGTTCAATTTCTAATGAAGTATCAACTCTCTCTGATGGTAGAGCAACAGGAAAAGCCCATTATTTAAAATATAAGGCATGGGGTCCCTGGATGGTTTAGTCAGCTCAGTGTCTGTCTTGGGCTCAGGTCATGATTGCAGACCCTGGGGTGGAGTCCTGCATGGGGTTCCTTGCTCAGCAGGGAGCCTGCTTCTCCATGTGCTGCCACTCTCCCTGCTTGTGCTCTCTCTCTCTCTCCCTGTATCAAATAAATAAATAATCTTAAAAAAAAATAAAGGACAGGGCACTGATGTCTATGTGTTAATTGACACATTTATAAGTGGATTTGGAACTAGACCTAAGAAGAGAAATAACACAGATCTAATAAGGCTAAGCAACAGAGTCTAACTCTTTTTTTTTTCTAAATTTTTTTTTAATTTTTTTTTATAAACATATATTTTTATCCCCAGGGGTACAGGTCTGTGAATCACCAGGTTTACACACTTCACAGCACTCACCAAAGCACATACCCTCCCCAATGTCCATAATCCCACCCCCTTCTCCCAACCTCCCTCCCCCCAGCAACCCTCAGTTTGTTTTGTGAGATTAAGAGTCACTTATGGTTTTTTAATATAATGGTGATATATGCAAAGTAATTTATTAAATTTATAGACTAACAATTCTAAGAATCTTATAGCATTTCTACAATATCGACAAACTATACACAAAAGAGTTAGAACTATTTTTAAACCTAAAAAATGAAAAAAATAGTAAATAAAAGTTTTAAAATGCATGACTACGATTCATCTTCTAAAAGTTCTATGCTTCATCTTCTAAAATCTCTGATAACATTTCTGATAGCTACATCAGTGAACAGAATAAACATTTTAGCCCAGTGACCGTACCTATTATTACCAAAATGTTAAACATTAGTTAATTGAGCTCAAAAATCCACTATTTGCAAAGCAAATAGTACCAGACAGGAAATACAAAAAGTGAGAAAGACCCAGCATCTGCCCTTCCGTTAGTTAAGCAACAGAGGCATAAACACAGCCACAGAACTACATAGCCTCACAGAGACAAGCAGGAGGCCACTTGCCAACACTGTACAATGATGATTATGTACCACAGTCTCAGTTTTGACCAAATGCCAATTCCAAAAATTCAGTTGGAAACGTATGAAATGCTAAAATTCAAGCATCAGAGGATTTGTAGATGTCAAAATTTACTAAAAATATTCAATAACCAAATGGGAATCTCATTTCAATTCATCAAATGTCACCCATATTTTAGGGCCTACTGGGTGTCATATGATCTGCTGATCACTGAGAATAGAAAGCAACCACAACTTCAACCTCAAAGGGCCCATAGTCCAGTAAAAAAAATTTTTTTAGATTTTATTTATTTATTTATTTATTTGAGGGAAAGAGAGCACAGAAGCAGTGGGGCGCGGTGGATAGAAAGGAAGCTAAGCAGGGAGCCCAATGGGATGTGGGGCTCAGTCCCAGAACCCCTAGATCATGATCCCAGCTAAAGGCAGATGCTTAACCAACTCAGCCACCCAGGCACCCCTAGCTCAGTAGAATTTTACACTAAACAGAAGAATACAAGGAAGGCAAAGTGCATGTTTGAAAACTTTTACAACCAAAGCGCAATCTTTGACCTAGTACAACCTGTATCATGGAACGTTGATCTTTTTGGAATCTGCTTTTATTGGCATATTTATCAGCTGATACCATCTTCTTGATTACTATTAAATGTGGAAATGACACATACCGCTGTTCTCAGGGAGTTTCCAGCAGTGTTAGATTCTTAAGTGTTGTATTCATTCCAGTAAAATTAGTTTATTAAATACATAATCTAAAATCTCTACACCTTCTTCAATTGGTCCTATAAATAAGGTCACCCATCAGACAATATCCTTTCCAGATATTTGATCTGACTTTAGAATTTTTTTCCCCAATGTCCCTTGTAAATTGGCTCAGATGTTGCAACTAACCCATCCCAGCCGGAGGATAAAGTCCACTTTCAGTATTGCTTGTATTTGGACAGAGCTTGAACACCATAACTCAAACCTTTGAGCTGAATATATCAAAAAACACTTATTTGAGTCCTCATTAACATGTTCTGCTCAAGTAACCTAATGAGTTAAGGATTATTTTTTTTTACCTTATAGAAAAGACCATTTATTCTTGTGCAAGTATACCATAAGTCTTATTTAAAGAAAGGTACACAGATCTGGGTGAATGTTTACAAGAGCCCTCTGGATTTAATCTAAAATGATTAGCCCCTCTGTGTATGCTTATAAATGAAGCATAGTATAACATAATAACCAGATCGACTACAATTACAGCCCTGAATTAAAGGCAAGAAATGAGACATTTTGACAGCTCTGGAACATTGCATTTCATGGGGCTCAGTGCACAGCTAGGTAGCACAGGTGTTCCTGTAATTGCAGTACAACGGGAAAATTCGGTGCTCAACGGCCTTCAAATTCTCTTGTGTGATGGGGTGTGAAGATCAGGGGTTGGTCTTATCTCCCTGACATTATGTGAAACCTAACTAAAAACATTTTGGACTTCTGGCTATCCTAGACCAGGTTAAGAGTATAGATTGGGTTTCTTTATCATGCAGCCATAGTTTCTGTAACTCTGTACCCCTCTCACAAATGCAGAAAAAAAATACGTTAAGAGCTTTTTTAGCACAAATTTACATTTTAAAATCTCGTATTACAATGGTGCACCCACACTCTGCCATTTTCCTGTGTGAGCTGCAAAATTCTCTCTAACAGTGTACTGAGATTAAAAGGAATGTTTCTTTCATCAGAAGGAGGAGAGGAAGAGAAGGAAAATGTTACATTCTATAGCAAATTATCAACATTTTATAAACCATTTTCTGTTCTGTGACGGAGGATAGTTGTTGGCTCAAGAATCTCTAGGCAGATAGGCTGAAGCCCAAGAATGGGCTTTGGAAAATGTTGGGAAAGCAGCAGAATGAGGGCTCGTACAGCAGGGAGAATGTAAATGACACTAGGAATGTGACAAATGCGGGCAAACCTATCATCTACTGAAGGAGGACATGGCGGGGGGGGGGGGGGGCATTATTTGAACTGAGCGAAACGGGGATACGCATGTGCAGCCTTGTCCTCCTTCCGGCTGGCCTGGAAGAGGGTGACTCTAGTGGGCTCCACAGAGCCATCTGCATCTGTCCCGCCAGGGTACGAGACACCTTGAAGAACAACTCCATTAAAGAATGCCGTCGCTTTTCTGGTATTAAGCATTAAGAAAAACCTGTTTTTCTTCTGGGAAAATACTATTCTCAAATATACTCAACAATATTTTTAAATCTGTAGGCAAAAAAAAAAAAAAAAAAATACTCTGCTAACTGATTTAGACTGTTCTGGGCCCCCTAATGAATTCATTGTCCAGATTGTTTTCAGGACTACCCAAAGCCTGGGGGAATGCTGCATTGCAGCAGGGCCCTAAAGCCCAGATCTCCTCTGTGGTCATAAAGACCATGACTTGACATTTACTGCACTTACAGTCATCAATTAAAACAGAACTTGCATTTGATTCTGTAAGGGACCCAATGTGATGGCATCATCTGTGCTTCTGATCTATGAAATGTAGGTGACGGGCACACAGAATTGTCCATGAAATTATCTTTTCTCAGAGAAGAAGGTTGGTGATAATCAAAATAGTAAGGATCTGGTGCAAGAGGCTGCCTCCTTGCACGAAAGATTAAATTGGTAACTTTATTACCTTGTCTAGGGCCACTAACTATTCATAATTCTGAGTCATATTTTTTGTATGATGTCCATAATGAGATTATTCATTATCAATTTTTGTTTTGTTTGCTTTGGACCACAGAGGACGAACATGATGTGAGACAGAATGCCACCAAGAGGAAGACCCAGTTCAAAAAAAAAAACAGAATCATTACCTAAGACCTTGCGTCTTCTCCATGGGTATAGAATCCAAGAAGCTGGGCCATCAAAAGAGACAATTACAGTATGAAAGAGACAGAAACCACCAGAGATCTCTGAAGACAAAAGCTGATTCTTCAGCATAGTACTTCAGATGATGATCCACATTCAACCTGCTAGTAATTCTAAACATAAATTGTAACGGGGTCAGTCTGCACTATTGCTCAATTTGCCCTGTGGTCAGAGGTCAACTACTCATTCTCCACTGCTGATTGTGTCTTCGGTGTGGAGGAAACCCTTGTAGCTAGAGGACTCTTTCTTCTTCTTCTTCTTCTTCTTCTTCTTTTTTTTTTAACAATAGCATGAGGACTCTGGCCTTTTCCTCAAGCTCTTCTCATCCCTTTTCCCCAGTGAGGAATAATTTGTCCATCGCTATGGTTGGAAGGAGCAATGAGGTACCCACAGCCTTGCTCCTCCCTCCTCCTTTGTGAATGAGCTGACCTGTAGGAAACACACATGTTTCTTTTTTAGTCCATGCCTTAAATGTTAAAAACTCCTGTGCCAGTGGAGTGGTGGTGGAGTGGGGCTGGTTAGAAAGGAGAGGCTTACTTTTGAAGATTAATTTGGGGATTTTAGTTTTAGAAAACCCTTGACCACAGAAGGAGCACATTTCTACCCCGCTGCCTTATTACCGTCTTATTTTTTAATTGGTTCAGAACACATAGTGGGAGTTGGGATGCTATTTCAAGGTCACCACAAAGACCACAGAACTGTATTTGTTCATAACTTCACGTTCCAGGAGCCTCTGCCATCTGGAAGTCACTTCCTCATTTTTTTTCTCCTTTTCCTAAGCTCTGCATCATTCAAGCTCTTTTTCAAGCCTTAACTTCAACCACAAAACTTTCCACAGAGTAGCTGTGATATTTAAATAACACAGTATGTGTGAAAGGATTGTGTCCAGAGCAGTAGGTATATACTGGGTGTAACTTTTCTTTTCCCTTCTTACTCATTTAGGTCCGGGTTGGTCTTCCCCTTACCCTGCTGGTTTGAGTTCCAAGTGGTGCAAATTTCTAGAAATCAGCTTGATGGGCTACCTACCCAAACAGTCATAAAATTAACCATGCCTTTTGAGTCAAAATTTCACTTCTGAGAATTTATGCCGAGTTAAACCTTACACTGGTAACGATTTATATCACAAGATATATGTTATATCACGATCACTGAGGAAATGACTAAGTAAAATACGGTATAATTATAAAAGGAATTATTATGCAGCATTTGAAATTGTACCAATAAATTGTTCAAGATGATGCAAAGTATTTTTACACTTCATGATCTTGCCCCAATGGTAATCATTCTCTTTTCTGAAAAATAACATAAAACTAAATGTGCTGCTTCATTTTTCACTTTCTTTCTTGTGTCATTTTTCAACATTGTATTTTGAGAGGATTTTTAAACATCTCCTGTCATCAGAGTCATCATGATTATCATCATCTTATAACACACAACTACATGTGCTGATGGGCTAGGCATTGCATTATGAGGGTGTCCCTAGACTCTGCTTTCTAGAAGTTTTCACCCCAAACTCTGCAACCACATCACATAGTAACAACCAATACGCATTTGTGAAGTGACTGAATGAATGTTCTGCTCTAGTGTATAAAACAAAGGTTCAATATCAAGTCACTATTCATGCAATATCCAAATAAATAAATGATTAATCAACCATCTGATTTTTTTTTCCTTTTTTTGGCATATCTATGCCCATCTTTTTGCTCTTTTTCTGGGGGCTCTTCAGAGCCCTTGTTTCAAAATAGTACCCTCTGCTTTAAACTGAGGTGTCTGGCTGAGTCCTTGTGAATGTGGGGTAAATTGGGCAACAGCATTGCTCTTAATTTGGCTTCATCTAATCTTTGCAATTGTATATAAATCATCCATTGTTTATCACCTTACTCCAGGAGACATTAATTCCCTTGCCCATGATTTCCCCAGGACTTGTTCTATTCACTTCTCCTATGTTCAATTCAGGAAATCATCATTCCCCAACCACCCACTTTGACCTTGGTGTCACTGGCTCTAAAACATGAAATGGAACACAACTTCAGAATGAAGCAGTAATTAGGAAATTACTAGTCATGAGCATAAAAAACTTTCCCACTTCGGTATAGCCACACACCCTCCTTATATATATGCAATGCAGGAAATTTCTCTCCCATGACACCCCTGAGAAACTGACAGATCATTTATGCACAGAAACTTTAATAAGTCCATTTTTAGGTCAAGATGTTACAGAACAATTTTTTCCTCGTCTTTAGTGGAATTCACATAGACAAAATAATCACCCCTGGGAGTAGCCAATTCTCAGGTACAGTGAGACATGCATTATGAGACTGAGATACAGGTTTAACAGTAATGGAAAGGCTACTTAAATTTTTCATAAATATCCCTATTTAAAAAATTATAACACTTTCAATGATTCATCTCATCTGTAGTGGTATCAAGTTGGCATTAATCTTAGAACCTTTCTTCTTCATGGTAACATAAGATTGCTAACATATATGAAGAATCAGATCAGGGTGTAAAAACATGTACATGAGTAGAATAAAATTTTTATTAGTTTTATTAACCAATATATACTCTCTGTTTCTCATTTGAAGATCTTTACATTATTATTATATCTGCTCTCCATTTGTAAGAAAGTTTTTTTTTAAGATATATTTATTTGAGAGACAGAGAAGGAGAGAGAGAATAGGGCAGAGACAGAAGGAGAGGGAGAGAGAATCCTCAAAAAGACTCCTTGCTAAGTGTGGAGCCCAATGTGGAGCCAGATCCCAGGATCCCAAGATCATGACCTGAGCCAAAATCAAGAGTTGGCCACTTAACTAATTCCCATAAGAAAATATTTTTAGATGGTATATTGACCACCACCAACATGTATCCCATGCCAAGGTCTTTACAACATGGTCTTGAGTCTTCCTGGTGAATGCAAGTGCCACAATGCCTAGCTGTCTTCTCCCACATCAGGCTTACTTACCCCATGCCTACTCTTCCCTTGCTACTTCACATATTCTCCTATATAGAAATCCATTAGTCATTAACGTCCAATAACCTGAAAACCTCTTTTTTTATATATAAAGAGCATTTCCTGGAAGATCAGAGCATTCAACAGAAATAGTATTCTCCTTTTATATCCAGGATTTTGTAGAACATTAGATAACTAATAAATCACCTTACATTTCTTGAATTGTTGAATTCAACTCTGTTTCTATTGAATTACAAGAAAATTCAGTATACATCAAAAATGGCTTCCAAACTATAATCCAATGAGTTCCTCTACAAAGTCATCTTCAATTTCTGAGGCCCCTTCAAAAATCTCTCAGAACTGACTAATAATTGAGAAACTATATACATATTTTAAACTTGAAAAAACCAAATACAAGACTTTTTTGGTTAGCAGTTGTTCCATAACTGCATCCCTCTTTGGAAAGCAGGAAAAAAAACTAAGGTAAGTTTTACAAACACAAATTATTAGATCTTGACCATTCTACTTGTGATTCAGGTCAAGCCAGTGGAGATAGAACAGATTGATACTAACCAAATTCATCAAAGGATATATAAGCCAGATACTGATTTATTAATTTAAAATGAGAAGTTCAGCTACCAAGGAAAACAGATACTCATAACTATTAGTAGTAATATATCTACCTGTGGTAAGATATATCTACATGGTAAGACAAATTGTTCTCAAAATATTGTTTTCTATGTATGGACACAGAGAAGGGAGAATGAGATGGATGGTCTTTATGTTGCTATCATCAAGCAATGACCACCATAGAGACCAATTTTTGAATTATGGAGTCAAAGTCTTCTTTCTAACTAAAATGTTAGAGAGATACACTGAAAATTTATGATGATTTTTCACTTTCATGAAAGACCACTTTTTCCATTTTCCTTCACATAGAGAATATGCAATAGATTACATTTTAGGGGTTTTTTTATTATTATTTTTGTGGCTTGGTTTGGTTTGGTTCTTACAGATACTTTCCAATCAAATATGTTCTTACTATACCTCAATGTCTCTTTTTGGTGATGATGCTGGATTCCTTCTGTAGATGGCCTACCATTTTCATTTTATCAGTCATTCTTAATTTATTTCTTCATTTATTTATATCTCAAATGTCCTTAAAGATATAATATTACAGATCATTCTTAGGAAAACAAATATAGTATATGCACAAAAATATTTGCACATTCTTTGCAGTGTTTGACAAGAATCCTAAACTAATTCATGTACCACAGATCTGTCAAACTGGGCTACCTTACCTGTCCAGACCAGATTACACTTACTATTTTCAGAATGAGACAAAATTTCGGGACACAAGAAGGCAAGCATTCAATTCAACTTCTACATAATTTAACAAATAGGTTGCTGAGCCAACTCCTGGATGTCATCTGAAGGCAGATACAGTCAGAGATGAAATCTGGTCTATGTGGCAGAGATAGCTTTGCTCATGCTGAAGATGGAGGGGAATGAGGAGCAGAAGGTTTTATCTATAATTCCCAGCAAAGGAAAAGCTGGTTTTAATATTCTTCTTGCTTTAGTCCAAGCAGAAGTTATGAGTCATGATGATTCACCTACCTTTGAATGCTAATGAATGGGAAGGGCAAGTCTCATTCTATTCCATATTAAAAATAGAAAACAAACAGATATGACTTCTAAGCAGATCATTTTAATAATAGCCAGAAGACATTATATATTCCTCTCCCAGTTTTAGAAGGAACACAAAGAACTTGATCCATCTTGTTTAGGAAAAATATGCAATAGTTACTCTCTTATTTATTGCCCAGGAAATGGTGGCTTCAGGAGATCTCCAGGCCCACATGGAGACTTTCCTTGGGTCACCTTACAATAGTTTCCCTCATGCAAGTTGGTTTTTCTTCATTTTGCTCAGGCATAAGAGACATAATGTCTAGTTTGGATGGTAGCTTATTACCCTCCTTTTTTTCTTTTTTAAGATTTTATTTATTTATTTGACACAGAGAGAGTGAGAGAGACAGAGACAGAGAGCAAGCACTAGCAGGGGGAATAGCAGGCAGGGGCTGGGAAGCAGGCTCCCTGCTGAGCAAGGAGCCCAATGTGGTGTTTGATGCCAGGACCCTGGGATCATGACCTGAGCCACTTAACCAACTGAGCCACCCAGGCACCCTTTATTGCCCTCCTTTTACTTCCCTTCATTGTCCTTTCATTAAAAAGTAATAGAGATATGTGACTATATCACTTATTATTTAAAAAAAAAAATGGCACCTGACTTCCAAATGGTTAAATTAAGTTTTCAGATGCTTCATATTATTCAAAGAATTAATAATAAAATAACAAAATATCTTTTTATTCCCCTACAGTAAAATTAAATTAAAATTCACAATATAAAAAAAAAGAAAAGCCTTGATGATGAGCATGCTGTATAAGGCAATCAGACAGACTTGTAAATTATTTATATATATTCTTCCGAATAGTTAGGGCATTATGCTGGGCTTCTCTGCCTCTGTATGACTCCTCATACTGACTTCTTTGTAGATTGTGGTTTATACTTGAGTGTATTTTATAATTTGAATCTGAATCTCACCCACTTCACTCTGTAGCTACTCTTTCTCCCAAAGGATCAGGAAGTTATACTCTCCTGGGGCACCTGGGGCACTCAGTGGGTTAAAGCCTCTGCCTTCAGCTCAGGTCATGATCCCAGGGTCCTGGGATGGAGCCCACATGGGGCTCTATGCTCAGCAGGGAGCCTGTTTCCTCCTCTCTCTGCCTGCCTCTCTGCCTACTTGTGATCTCTGTCTGTCAAATAAATAAATAAAATCTTTAAAAAAAAAAAAAGAAAGAAAAAAGAAAGCTATTTTCACTGTGTCTAGCTTCTTATCCTTTTTCTATTTGATTGGCTTCTCTTCCTTTTAACCTAGTAGACCTAACATTTTTTCAGTCTGGGAAAAGTAGAGGATTCTGTTCACCTTCATATTTGTTTGCCCATACTTCTGTTGGATTAAACTCCATGAAATGGCCTTTTTTCTTAGGTTAAAATGTTGACAATTTATGACAGTTTATCCATAATCTGTTATGTATATTCAGAATAAATATTGAAAAATTGTCAAGACAAAGGTGGGCCAAGTGCTTGACACATAAGGTCTTTTTTATATGCTATTTATTACTATTATTATTCTTTTCATTTTTATTTAAATCAATTCAGTTCTGTCTATAAAAAGAGTCTGATGTAGATTCTCAGCTGTTCTTATCAAGGCTGCGTGTGCAATGCTTGAATAGTCATTTTATGTTGAGACCTCTGGGGATATGATTCAACATTCTATAGTCATTCCAAACTCATTTTTAAATTGCTCGGTTTGTACATGTGTCATCTTCAGGCTACTTGTTCTATTTGTTATATTTATATCCAGTCATGTTGATAAATTAATGTTATCCTCTTTACAACAATGTAGGAGTGTATAAGTTCTAAAGAAAATAAATCCATAAAAAATGTAAAGATCTAGATACATGAGGTATTTTATAATTTCATACTGCAAACATATCAAATATGTTAGTTTATCACTATTTCTGTTCAAATGTACATGGAAAGCATCTGCAAGAAAAATCGTCTTTAAATCCCTTTTGAATTACTCCCATGTTCTTAACTTATCTGTACATCATTAAATTTTCTGAAAAAGAAAAATCAGTCTCAAAAGATACAGAGAAGCAGAATAAATAATTTCTTCATGGAACTCATGATTATTTCCTTCATCCTGATCAGTTTCAGACCTCAGATTCAGGACTGAATTGATTTGGGCAAAAATTTCATTCAAAGGATAAACTAATTTTAAGGTCCAAACTAAAGTGTTTGCTAAATTAACTGTGGACTTTTTTTATGTGAAATTTCCATGACTGCTTCTGCTAACGAAGTATTGTCATAGAGTATGGGTAGCTTTGGTAACACGCTTGTCGTTGCCATAATTAATTCTCACTTGGAACAAGCACAACATTCATCACATTTAGATGGTGCTCTAGCATTCTGTGTCAGAACAGAAGGAAGGCGGTGATTGACAAAATGTTTATGTGACAGATACATTCACCATATAAATACACATCTGATGAACTCGAAAATTAGCCGCCTGTTTGGAATAGTGGTGCATATTTGAAAAGACCAACTTCACAGAAAGGCTATTTTCCACTGCTCATTTCAACTACAAAGAGAAGAGCAACATAAAGCTTATACACTAAAAGAAAATGACTTACTTTACTCAGCCATTTCAAATAACCGATGGCAGGAAATAGCAAAAAACTTAAGGACAGACCACTTAAATTCCAATAACATGAAAGGAGTG